>NW_024401158.1:0-139965 GCF_905171765.1 Bufo bufo
AACGTTCACGCGCGTCCTACGCACAGAAGTCACACCAGCATGCTTCTTTTCGTGTTTGCTATCTGCATAGCTCCGCCCACACGCGACTTTTGGACACGCCTTTTCTTCGCACGAAATTCCTGGTGCGGTGCCAAAGCACGCCAAGCAGAAAGCATGATAGGAATAGTAGTGAGTGAAAGGAAAAAAAAAAAAAAAAAAAGGATAACCATTGTTGATTGTGATGTCACGGCACCATTGTTGAGTGTTCCATCAGGGCCCTTGTGATGTCATCCAATAGCTGACCTTACTTGACCTCTTTGACCTCTTGACCTGACAAGGCTCTTGTGACACGCGCAGTGTTCCGTCCATTGAACAGACAAGGTAGGTCCAGCTGCATAGGAAGTGCTGGGCTACTTTTTAGCCACTAAGTAATCCAGTTCAAAAGATCCACAAGAGGGAGACACAGGCAAACTTTACTCATTTATTGAAGCACTGCAAAAGCTAAATGGTTACATCCAGCCAACTTGATACAAAAAAGGGTCAATTGCCTGCCAGAGACGACTCAGCAACCCTCCGAGGTGTGCACAACAGGCCCAAATCAAACGTGGAGGAGGGGAGGTCCAAACAATTCATTCAGGTGATAAGCCAATTAACCAATCATCAGTCTTAATTGGATCCAGGGTGTGTGTGACGACACTGGGGCTGAATGGGTTGCTTGGTGCTGGAAACAACCGACAGCTGATGCAATTAGGAGATTGACAGACTAGATGCAGGTATTATATGCAAAAAGCAACACTGCACTGACTGGGCAGACAGAGGAGAAGCTGAAGGAGGCACGACACACACAACTTTCCACTTGCTTGGCTGGAAGGATGATGCTTGCAATCCATTTCAATTTCATTCTGTTTTTTCATACTGGATTAGAAGGGGTGCACCGGTCCTGGAGGTACTGCAATACCAGGTCAATGCGTGGAGTGGACAGAGCAAGCTCTTTTTCCATCTCCCTGTTCGAAAAATCCATTTAATATATGGTCCCCAGATAGGGGACGTATCAGATATTAAACTGATAAGAACAGATACTACACTTGATCTTAGCCAAAAGGCCGAGAAGCGATAACCTGAAAAGGGTTCGCAGTACAGGCCGATGGTCCCCAATGCAGAGCACTAATGAAGGCAATAGACTACTGTCCCCAGCCCAATACACAGTCCGGGAGGCTTCTTTCTCTCACAAACCGGGGAAAACGTTCACGCGCGTCCTACGCACAGAAGTCACACCAGCATGCTTCTTTTCGTGTTTGCTATCTGCATAGCTCCGCCCACACGCGACTTTTGGACACGCCTTTTCTTCGCACGAAATTCCTGGTGCGGTGCCAAAGCACGCCAAGCAGAAAGCATGATAGGAATAGTAGTGAGTGAAAGAAAAAAAAAAAAAAAAAAAAAAAAGGATAACCATTGTTGATTGTGATGTCACGGCACCATTGTTGAGTGTTCCATCAGGGCCCTTGTGATGTCATCCAATAGCTGACCTTACTTGACCTCTTTGACCTCTTGACCTGACAAGGCTCTTGTGACACGCGCAGTGTTCCGTCCATTGAACAGACAAGGTAGGTCCAGCTGCATAGGAAGTGCTGGGCTACTTTTTAGCCACTAAGTAATCCAGTTCAAAAGATCCACAAGAGGGAGACACAGGCAAACTTTACTCATTTATTGAAGCACTGCAAAAGCTAAATGGTTACATCCAGCCAACTTGATACAAAAAAGGGTCAATTGCCTGCCAGAGACGACTCAGCAACCCTCCGAGGTGTGCACAACAGGCCCAAATCAAACGTGGAGGAGGGGAGGTCCAAACAATTCATTCAGGTGATAAGCCAATTAACCAATCATCAGTCTTAATTGGATCCAGGGTGTGTGTGACGACACTGGGGCTGAATGGGTTGCTTGGTGCTGGAAACAACCGACAGCTGATGCAATTAGGAGATTGACAGACTAGATGCAGGTATTATATGCAAAAAGCAACACTGCACTGACTGGGCAGACAGAGGAGAAGCTGAAGGAGGCACGACACACACAACTTTCCACTTGCTTGGCTGGAAGGATGATGCTTGCAATCCATTTCAATTTCATTCTGTTTTTTCATACTGGATTAGAAGGGGTGCACCGGTCCTGGAGGTACTGCAATACCAGGTCAATGCGTGGAGTGGACAGAGCAAGCTCTTTTCCATCTCCCTGTTCGAAAAATCCATTTAATATATGGTCCCCAGATAGGGGACGTATCAGATATTAAACTGATAAGAACAGATACTACACTTGATCTTAGCCAAAAGGCCGAGAAGCGATAACCTGAAAAGGGTTCGCAGTACAGGCCGATGGTCCCCAATGCAGAGCACTAATGAAGGCAATAGACTACTGTCCCCAGCCCAATACACAGTCCGGGAGGCTTCTTTCTCTCACAAACCGGGGAAAACGTTCACGCGCGTCCTACGCACAGAAGTCACACCAGCATGCTTCTTTTCGTGTTTGCTATCTGCATAGCTCCGCCCACACGCGACTTTTGGACACGCCTTTTCTTCGCACGAAATTCCTGGTGCGGTGCCAAAGCACGCCAAGCAGAAAGCATGATAGGAATAGTAGTGAGTGAAAGGAAAAAAAAAAAAAAAAAAAAAAAGGATAACCATTGTTGATTGTGATGTCACGGCACCATTGTTGAGTGTTCCATCAGGGCCCTTGTGATGTCATCCAATAGCTGACCTTACTTGACCTCTTTGACCTCTTGACCTGACAAGGCTCTTGTGACACGCGCAGTGTTCCGTCCATTGAACAGACAAGGTAGGTCCAGCTGCATAGGAAGTGCTGGGCTACTTTTTAGCCACTAAGTAATCCAGTTCAAAAGATCCACAAGAGGGAGACACAGGCAAACTTTACTCATTATTGAAGCACTGCAAAAGCTAAATGGTTACATCCAGCCAACTTGATACAAAAAAGGGTCAATTGCCTGCCAGAGACGACTCAGCAACCCTCCGAGGTGTGCACAACAGGCCCAAATCAAACGTGGAGGAGGGGAGGTCCAAACAATTCATTCAGGTGATAAGCCAATTAACCAATCATCAGTCTTAATTGGATCCAGGGTGTGAGTGACGACACTGGGGCTGAATGGGTTGCTTGGTGCTGGAAACAACCGACAGCTGATGCAATTAGGAGATTGACAGACTAGATGCAGGTATTATATGCAAAAAGCAACACTGCACTGACTGGGCAGACAGAGGAGAAGCTGAAGGAGGCACGACACACACAACTTTCCACTTGCTTGGCTGGAAGGATGATGCTTGCAATCCATTTCAATTTCATTCTGTTTTTTCATACTGGATTAGAAGGGGTGCACCGGTCCTGGAGGTACTGCAATACCAGGTCAATGCGTGGAGTGGACAGAGCAAGCTCTTTTTCCATCTCCCTGTTCGAAAAATCCATTTAATATATGGTCCCCAGATAGGGGACGTATCAGATATTAAACTGATAAGAACAGATACTACACTTGATCTTAGCCAAAAGGCCGAGAAGCGATAACCTGAAAAGGGTTCGCAGTACAGGCCGATGGTCCCCAATGCAGAGCACTAATGAAGGCAATAGACTACTGTCCCCAGCCCAATACACAGTCCGGGAGGCTTCTTTCTCTCACAAACCGGGGAAAACGTTCACGCGCGTCCTACGCACAGAAGTCACACCAGCATGCTTCTTTTCGTGTTTGCTATCTGCATAGCTCCGCCCACACGCGACTTTTGGACACGCCTTTTCTTCGCACGAAATTCCTGGTGCGGTGCCAAAGCACGCCAAGCAGAAAGCATGATAGGAATAGTAGTGAGTGAAAGGAAAAAAAAAAAAAAAAAAAAAAAAAAAAGGATAACCATTGTTGATTGTGATGTCACGGCACCATTGTGAGTGTTCCATCAGGGCCCTTGTGATGTCATCCAATAGCTGACCTTACTTGACCTCTTTGACCTCTTGACCTGACAAGGCTCTTGTGACACGCGCAGTGTTCCGTCCATTGAACAGACAAGGTAGGTCCAGCTGCATAGGAAGTGCTGGGCTACTTTTTAGCCACTAAGTAATCCAGTTCAAAAGATCCACAAGAGGGAGACACAGGCAAACTTTACTCATTTATTGAAGCACTGCAAAAGCTAAATGGTTACATCCAGCCAACTTGATACAAAAAAGGGTCAATTGCCTGCCAGAGACGACTCAGCAACCCTCCGAGGTGTGCACAACAGGCCCAAATCAAACGTGGAGGAGGGGAGGTCCAAACAATTCATTCAGGTGATAAGCCAATTAACCAATCATCAGTCTTAATTGGATCCAGGGTGTGTGTGACGACACTGGGGCTGAATGGGTTGCTTGGTGCTGGAAACAACCGACAGCTGATGCAATTAGGAGATTGACAGACTAGATGCAGGTATTATATGCAAAAAGCAACACTGCACTGACTGGGCAGACAGAGGAGAAGCTGAAGGAGGCACGACACACACAACTTTCCACTTGCTTGGCTGGAAGGATGATGCTTGCAATCCATTTCAATTTCATTCTGTTTTTTCATACTGGATTAGAAGGGGTGCACCGGTCCTGGAGGTACTGCAATACCAGGTCAATGCGTGGAGTGGACAGAGCAAGCTCTTTTTCCATCTCCCTGTTCGAAAAATCCATTTAATATATGGTCCCCCAGATAGGGGACGTATCAGATATTAAACTGATAAGAACAGATACTACACTTGATCTTAGCCAAAAGGCCGAGAAGCGATAACCTGAAAAGGGTTCGCAGTACAGGCCGATGGTCCCCAATGCAGAGCACTAATGAAGGCCAATAGACTACTGTCCCCAGCCCAATACACAGTCCGGGAGGCTTCTTTCTCTCACAAACCGGGGAAAACGTTCACGCGCGTCCTACGCACAGAAGTCACACCAGCATGCTTCTTTTCGTGTTTGCTATCTGCATAGCTCCGCCCACACGCGACTTTTGGACACGCCTTTTCTTCGCACGAAATTCCTGGTGCGGTGCCAAAGCACGCCAAGCAGAAAGCATGATAGGAATAGTAGTGAGTGAAAGGAAAAAAAAAAAGAAAGAAAAAAAAAAAAAAAAAAAAAGGATAACCATTGTTGATTGTGATGTCACGGCACCATTGTTGAGTGTTCCATCAGGGCCCTTGTGATGTCATCCAATAGCTGACCTTACTTGACCTCTTTGACCTCTTGACCTGACAAGGCTCTTGTGACACGCGCAGTGTTCCGTCCATTGAACAGACAAGGTAGGTCCAGCTGCATAGGAAGTGCTGGGCTACTTTTAGCCACTAAGTAATCCAGTTCAAAAGATCCACAAGAGGGAGACACAGGCAAACTTTACTCATTTATTGAAGCACTGCAAAAGCTAAATGGTTACATCCAGCCAACTTGATACAAAAAAGGGTCAATTGCCTGCCAGAGACGACTCAGCAACCCTCCGAGGTGTGCACAACAGGCCCAAATCAAACGTGGAGGAGGGGAGGTCCAAACAATTCATTCAGGTGATAAGCCAATTAACCAATCATCAGTCTTAATTGGATCCAGGGTGTGTGTGACGACACTGGGGCTGAATGGGTTGCTTGGTGCTGGAAACAACCGACAGCTGATGCAATTAGGAGATTGACAGACTAGATGCAGGTATTATATGCAAAAAGCAACACTGCACTGACTGGGCAGACAGAGGAGAAGCTGAAGGAGGCACGACACACACAACTTTCCACTTGCTTGGCTGGAAGGATGATGCTTGCAATCCATTTCAATTTCATTCTGTTTTTTCATACTGGATTAGAAGGGGTGCACCGGTCCTGGAGGTACTGCAATACCAGGTCAATGCGTGGAGTGGACAGAGCAAGCTCTTTTTCCATCTCCCTGTTCGAAAAATCCATTTAATATATGGTCCCCAGATAGGGGACGTATCAGATATTAAACTGATAAGAACAGATACTACACTTGATCTTAGCCAAAAGGCCGAGAAGCGATAACCTGAAAAGGGTTCGCAGTACAGGCCGATGGTCCCCAATGCAGAGCACTAATGAAGGCAATAGACTACTGTCCCCAGCCCAATACACAGTCCGGGAGCTTCTTTCTCTCACAAACCGGGGAAAACGTTCACGCGCGTCCTACGCACAGAAGTCACACCAGCATGCTTCTTTTCGTGTTTGCTATCTGCATAGCTCCGCCCACACGCGACTTTTGGACACGCCTTTTCTTCGCACGAAATTCCTGGTGCGGTGCCAAAGCACGCCAAGCAGAAAGCATGATAGGAATAGTAGTGAGTGAAAGGAAAAAAAAAAAAAAAAAAAAAAGGATAACCATTGTTGATTGTGATGTCACGGCACCATTGTTGAGTGTTCCATCAGGGCCCTTGTGATGTCATCCAATAGCTGACCTTACTTGACCTCTTTGACCTCTTGACCTGACAAGGCTCTTGTGACACGCGCAGTGTTCCGTCCATTGAACAGACAAGTAGGTCCAGCTGCATAGGAAGTGCTGGGCTACTTTTTAGCCACTAAGTAATCCAGTTCAAAAGATCCACAAGAGGGAGACACAGGCAAACTTTACTCATTTATTGAAGCACTGCAAAAGCTAAATGGTTACATCCAGCCAACTTGATACAAAAAAGGGTCAATTGCCTGCCAGAGACGACTCAGCAACCCTCCGAGGTGTGCACAACAGGCCCAAATCAAACGTGGAGGAGGGGAGGTCCAAACAATTCATTCAGGTGATAAGCCAATTAACCAATCATCAGTCTTAATTGGATCCAGGGTGTGTGTGACGACACTGGGGCTGAATGGGTTGCTTGGTGCTGGAAACAACCGACAGCTGATGCAATTAGGAGATTGACAGACTAGATGCAGGTATTATATGCAAAAAGCAACACTGCACTGACTGGGCAGACAGAGGAGAAGCTGAAGGAGGCACGACACACACAACTTTCCACTTGCTTGGCTGGAAGGATGATGCTTGCAATCCATTTCAATTTCATTCTGTTTTTTCATACTGGATTAGAAGGGGTGCACCGGTCCTGGAGGTACTGCAATACCAGGTCAATGCGTGGAGTGGACAGAGCAAGCTCTTTTTCCATCTCCCTGTTCGAAAAATCCATTTAATATATGGTCCCCAGATAGGGGACGTATCAGATATTAAACTGATAAGAACAGATACTACACTTGATCTTAGCCAAAAGGCCGAGAAGCGATAACCTGAAAAGGGTTCGCAGTACAGGCCGATGGTCCCCAATGCAGAGCACTAATGAAGGCAATAGACTACTGTCCCCAGCCCAATACACAGTCCGGGAGGCTTCTTTCTCTCACAAACCGGGGAAAACGTTCACGCGCGTCCTACGCACAGAAGTCACACCAGCATGCTTCTTTTCGTGTTTGCTATCTGCATAGCTCCGCCCACACGCGACTTTTGGACACGCCTTTTCTTCGCACGAAATTCCTGGTGCGGTGCCAAAGCACGCCAAGCAGAAAGCATGATAGGAATAGTAGTGAGTGAAAGGAAAAAAAAAAAAAAAAAAAAAAAGGATAACCATTGTTGATTGTGATGTCACGGCACCATTGTTGAGTGTTCCATCAGGGCCCTTGTGATGTCATCCAATAGCTGACCTTACTTGACCTCTTTGACCTCTTGACCTGACAAGGCTCTTGTGACACGCGCAGTGTTCCGTCCATTGAACAGACAAGGTAGGTCCAGCTGCATAGGAAGTGCTGGGCTACTTTTTAGCCACTAAGTAATCCAGTTCAAAAGATCCACAAGAGGGAGACACAGGCAAACTTTACTCATTTATTGAAGCACTGCAAAAGCTAAATGGTTACATCCAGCCAACTTGATACAAAAAAGGGTCAATTGCCTGCCAGAGACGACTCAGCAACCCTCCGAGGTGTGCACAACAGGCCCAAATCAAACGTGGAGGAGGGGAGGTCCAAACAATTCATTCAGGTGATAAGCCAATTAACCAATCATCAGTCTTAATTGGATCCAGGGTGTGTGTGACGACACTGGGGCTGAATGGGTTGCTTGGTGCTGGAAACAACCGACAGCTGATGCAATTAGGAGATTGACAGACTAGATGCAGGTATTATATGCAAAAAGCAACACTGCACTGACTGGGCAGACAGAGGAGAAGCTGAAGGAGGCACGACACACACAACTTTCCACTTGCTTGGCTGGAAGGATGATGCTTGCAATCCATTTCAATTTCATTCTGTTTTTTCATACTGGATTAGAAGGGGTGCACCGGTCCTGGAGGTACTGCAATACCAGGTCAATGCGTGGAGTGGACAGAGCAAGCTCTTTTTCCATCTCCCTGTTCGAAAAATCCATTTAATATATGGTCCCCAGATAGGGGACGTATCAGATATTAAACTGATAAGAACAGATACTACACTTGATCTTAGCCAAAAGGCCGAGAAGCGATAACCTGAAAAGGGTTCGCAGTACAGGCCGATGGTCCCCAATGCAGAGCACTAATGAAGGCAATAGACTACTGTCCCCAGCCCAATACACAGTCCGGGAGGCTTCTTTCTCTCACAAACCGGGGAAAACGTTCACGCGCGTCCTACGCACAGAAGTCACACCAGCATGCTTCTTTTCGTGTTTGCTATCTGCATAGCTCCGCCCACACGCGACTTTTGGACACGCCTTTTCTTCGCACGAAATTCCTGGTGCGGTGCCAAAGCACGCCAAGCAGAAAGCATGATAGGAATAGTAGTGAGTGAAAGGAAAAAAAAAAAAAAAAAAAAAAAAGGATAACCATTGTTGATTGTGATGTCACGGCACCATTGTTGAGTGTTCCATCAGGGCCCTTGTGATGTCATCCAATAGCTGACCTTACTTGACCTCTTTGACCTCTTGACCTGACAAGGCTCTTGTGACACGCGCAGTGTTCCGTCCATTGAACAGACAAGGTAGGTCCAGCTGCATAGGAAGTGCTGGGCTACTTTTTAGCCACTAAGTAATCCAGTTCAAAAGATCCACAAGAGGGAGACACAGGCAAACTTTACTCATTTATTGAAGCACTGCAAAAGCTAAATGGTTACATCCAGCCAACTTGATACAAAAAAGGGTCAATTGCCTGCCAGAGACGACTCAGCAACCCTCCGAGGTGTGCACAACAGGCCCAAATCAAACGTGGAGGAGGGGAGGTCCAAACAATTCATTCAGGTGATAAGCCAATTAACCAATCATCAGTCTTAATTGGATCCAGGGTGTGTGTGACGACACTGGGGCTGAATGGGTTGCTTGGTGCTGGAAACAACCGACAGCTGATGCAATTAGGAGATTGACAGACTAGATGCAGGTATTATATGCAAAAAGCAACACTGCACTGACTGGGCAGACAGAGGAGAAGCTGAAGGAGGCACGACACACACAACTTTCCACTTGCTTGGCTGGAAGGATGATGCTTGCAATCCATTTCAATTTCATTCTGTTTTTTCATACTGGATTAGAAGGGGTGCACCGGTCCTGGAGGTACTGCAATACCAGGTCAATGCGTGGAGTGGACAGAGCAAGCTCTTTTTCCATCTCCCTGTTCGAAAAATCCATTTAATATATGGTCCCCAGATAGGGGACGTATCAGATATTAAACTGATAAGAACAGATACTACACTTGATCTTAGCCAAAAGGCCGAGAAGCGATAACCTGAAAAGGGTTCGCAGTACAGGCCGATGGTCCCCAATGCAGAGCACTAATGAAGGCAATAGACTACTGTCCCCAGCCCAATACACAGTCCGGGAGGCTTCTTTCTCTCACAAACCGGGGAAAACGTTCACGCGCGTCCTACGCACAGAAGTCACACCAGCATGCTTCTTTTCGTGTTTGCTATCTGCATAGCTCCGCCCACACGCGACTTTTGGACACGCCTTTTCTTCGCACGAAATTCCTGGTGCGGTGCCAAAGCACGCCAAGCAGAAAGCATGAAAGGAATAGTAGTGAGTGAAAGGAAAAAAAAAAAAAAAAAAAAAAGGATAACCATTGTTGATTGTGATGTCACGGCACCATTGTTGAGTGTTCCATCAGGGCCCTTGTGATGTCATCCAATAGCTGACCTTACTTGACCTCTTTGACCTCTTGACCTGACAAGGCTCTTGTGACACGCGCAGTGTTCCGTCCATTGAACAGACAAGGTAGGTCCAGCTGCATAGGAAGTGCTGGGCTACTTTTTAGCCACTAAGTAATCCAGTTCAAAAGATCCACAAGAGGGAGACACAGGCAAACTTTACTCATTTATTGAAGCACTGCAAAAGCTAAATGGTTACATCCAGCCAACTTGATACAAAAAAGGGTCAATTGCCTGCCAGAGACGACTCAGCAACCCTCCGAGGTGTGCACAACAGGCCCAAATCAAACGTGGAGGAGGGGAGGTCCAAACAATTCATTCAGGTGATAAGCCAATTAACCAATCATCAGTCTTAATTGGATCCAGGGTGTGTGTGACGACACTGGGGCTGAATGGGTTGCTTGGTGCTGGAAACAACCGACAGCTGATGCAATTAGGAGATTGACAGACTAGATGCAGGTATTATATGCAAAAAGCAACACTGCACTGACTGGGCAGACAGAGGAGAAGCTGAAGGAGGCACGACACACACAACTTTCCACTTGCTTGGCTGGAAGGATGATGCTTGCAATCCATTTCAATTTCATTCTGTTTTTTCATACTGGATTAGAAGGGGTGCACCGGTCCTGGAGGTACTGCAATACCAGGTCAATGCGTGGAGTGGACAGAGCAAGCTCTTTTTCCATCTCCCTGTTCGAAAAAATCCATTTAATATATGGTCCCCAGATAGGGGACGTATCAGATATTAAACTGATAAGAACAGATACTACACTTGATCTTAGCCAAAAGGCCGAGAAGCGATAACCTGAAAAGGGTTCGCAGTACAGGCCGATGGTCCCCAATGCAGAGCACTAATGAAGGCAATAGACTACTGTCCCCAGCCCAATACACAGTCCGGGAGGCTTCTTTCTCTCACAAACCGGGGAAAACGTTCACGCGCGTCCTACGCACAGAAGTCACACCAGCATGCTTCTTTTCGTGTTTGCTATCTGCATAGCTCCGCCCACACGCGACTTTTGGACACGCCTTTTCTTCGCACGAAATTCCTGGTGCGGTGCCAAAGCACGCCAAGCAGAAAGCATGATAGGAATAGTAGTGAGTGAAAGGAAAAAAAAAAAAAAAAAAAAAAGGATAACCATTGTTGATTGTGATGTCACGGCACCATTGTTGAGTGTTCCATCAGGGCCCTTGTGATGTCATCCAATAGCTGACCTTACTTGACCTCTTTGACCTCTTGACCTGACAAGGCTCTTGTGACACGCGCAGTGTTCCGTCCATTGAACAGACAAGGTAGGTCCAGCTGCATAGGAAGTGCTGGGCTACTTTTTAGCCACTAAGTAATCCAGTTCAAAAGATCCACAAGAGGGAGACACAGGCAAACTTTACTCATTTATTGAAGCACTGCAAAAGCTAAATGGTTACATCCAGCCAACTTGATACAAAAAAGGGTCAATTGCCTGCCAGAGACGACTCAGCAACCCTCCGAGGTGTGCACAACAGGCCCAAATCAAACGTGGAGGAGGGGAGGTCCAAACAATTCATTCAGGTGATAAGCCAATTAACCAATCATCAGTCTTAATTGGATCCAGGGTGTGTGTGACGACACTGGGGCTGAATGGGTTGCTTGGTGCTGGAAACAACCGACAGCTGATGCAATTAGGAGATTGACAGACTAGATGCAGGTATTATATGCAAAAAGCAACACTGCACTGACTGGGCAGACAGAGGAGAAGCTGAAGGAGGCACGACACACACAACTTTCCACTTGCTTGGCTGGAAGGATGATGCTTGCAATCCATTTCAATTTCATTCTGTTTTTTCATACTGGATTAGAAGGGGTGCACCGGTCCTGGAGGTACTGCAATACCAGGTCAATGCGTGGAGTGGACAGAGCAAGCTCTTTTTCCATCTCCCTGTTCGAAAAATCCATTTAATATATGGTCCCCAGATAGGGGACGTATCAGATATTAAACTGATAAGAACAGATACTACACTTGATCTTAGCCAAAAGGCCGAGAAGCGATAACCTGAAAAGGGTTCGCAGTACAGGCCGATGGTCCCCAATGCAGAGCACTAATGAAGGCAATAGACTACTGTCCCCAGCCCAATACACAGTCCGGGAGGCTTCTTTCTCTCACAAACCGGGGAAAACGTTCACGCGCGTCCTACGCACAGAAGTCACACCAGCATGCTTCTTTTCGTGTTTGCTATCTGCATAGCTCCGCCCACACGCGACTTTTGGACACGCCTTTTCTTCGCACGAAATTCCTGGTGCGGTGCCAAAGCACGCCAAGCAGAAAGCATGATAGGAATAGTAGTGAGTGAAAGGAAAAAAAAAAAAAAAAAAAAAAGGATAACCATTGTTGATTGTGATGTCACGGCACCATTGTTGAGTGTTCCATCAGGGCCCTTGTGATGTCATCCAATAGCTGACCTTACTTGACCTCTTTGACCTCTTGACCTGACAAGGCTCTTGTGACACGCGCAGTGTTCCGTCCATTGAACAGACAAGGTAGGTCCAGCTGCATAGGAAGTGCTGGGCTACTTTTTAGCCACTAAGTAATCCAGTTCAAAAGATCCACAAGAGGGAGACACAGGCAAACTTTACTCATTTATTGAAGCACTGCAAAAGCTAAATGGTTACATCCAGCCAACTTGATACAAAAAAGGGTCAATTGCCTGCCAGAGACGACTCAGCAACCCTCCGAGGTGTGCACAACAGGCCCAAATCAAACGTGGAGGAGGGGAGGTCCAAACAATTCATTCAGGTGATAAGCCAATTAACCAATCATCAGTCTTAATTGGATCCAGGGTGTGTGTGACGACACTGGGGCTGAATGGGTTGCTTGGTGCTGGAAACAACCGACAGCTGATGCAATTAGGAGATTGACAGACTAGATGCAGGTATTATATGCAAAAAGCAACACTGCACTGACTGGGCAGACAGAGGAGAAGCTGAAGGAGGCACGACACACACAACTTTCCACTTGCTTGGCTGGAAGGATGATGCTTGCAATCCATTTCAATTTCATTCTGTTTTTTCATACTGGATTAGAAGGGGTGCACCGGTCCTGGAGGTACTGCAATACCAGGTCAATGCGTGGAGTGGACAGAGCAAGCTCTTTTTCCATCTCCCTGTTCGAAAAATCCATTTAATATATGGTCCCCAGATAGGGGACGTATCAGATATTAAACTGATAAGAACAGATACTACACTTGATCTTAGCCAAAAGGCCGAGAAGCGATAACCTGAAAAGGGTTCGCAGTACAGGCCGATGGTCCCCAATGCAGAGCACTAATGAAGGCAATAGACTACTGTCCCCAGCCCAATACACAGTCCGGGAGGCTTCTTTCTCTCACAAACCGGGGAAAACGTTCACGCGCGTCCTACGCACAGAAGTCACACCAGCATGCTTCTTTTCGTGTTTGCTATCTGCATAGCTCCGCCCACACGCGACTTTTGGACACGCCTTTTCTTCGCACGAAATTCCTGGTGCGGTGCCAAAGCACGCCAAGCAGAAAGCATGATAGGAATAGTAGTGAGTGAAAGGAAAAAAAAAAAAAAAAAAAAAAGGATAACCATTGTTGATTGTGATGTCACGGCACCATTGTTGAGTGTTCCATCAGGGCCCTTGTGATGTCATCCAATAGCTGACCTTACTTGACCTCTTTGACCTCTTGACCTGACAAGGCTCTTGTGACACGCGCAGTGTTCCGTCCATTGAACAGACAAGGTAGGTCCAGCTGCATAGGAAGTGCTGGGCTACTTTTTAGCCACTAAGTAATCCAGTTCAAAAGATCCACAAGAGGGAGACACAGGCAAACTTTACTCATTTATTGAAGCACTGCAAAAGCTAAATGGTTACATCCAGCCAACTTGATACAAAAAAGGGTCAATTGCCTGCCAGAGACGACTCAGCAACCCTCCGAGGTGTGCACAACAGGCCCAAATCAAACGTGGAGGAGGGGAGGTCCAAACAATTCATTCAGGTGATAAGCCAATTAACCAATCATCAGTCTTAATTGGATCCAGGGTGTGTGTGACGACACTGGGGCTGAATGGGTTGCTTGGTGCTGGAAACAACCGACAGCTGATGCAATTAGGAGATTGACAGACTAGATGCAGGTATTATATGCAAAAAGCAACACTGCACTGACTGGGCAGACAGAGGAGAAGCTGAAGGAGGCACGACACACACAACTTTCCACTTGCTTGGCTGGAAGGATGATGCTTGCAATCCATTTCAATTTCATTCTGTTTTTTCATACTGGATTAGAAGGGGTGCACCGGTCCTGGAGGTACTGCAATACCAGGTCAATGCGTGGAGTGGACAGAGCAAGCTCTTTTTCCATCTCCCTGTTCGAAAAATCCATTTAATATATGGTCCCCAGATAGGGGACGTATCAGATATTAAACTGATAAGAACAGATACTACACTTGATCTTAGCCAAAAGGCCGAGAAGCGATAACCTGAAAAGGGTTCGCAGTACAGGCCGATGGTCCCCAATGCAGAGCACTAATGAAGGCAATAGACTACTGTCCCCAGCCCAATACACAGTCCGGGAGGCTTCTTTCTCTCACAAACCGGGGAAAACGTTCACGCGCGTCCTACGCACAGAAGTCACACCAGCATGCTTCTTTTCGTGTTTGCTATCTGCATAGCTCCGCCCACACGCGACTTTTGGACACGCCTTTTCTTCGCACGAAATTCCTGGTGCGGTGCCAAAGAACGCCAAGCAGAAAGCATGATAGGAATAGTAGTGAGTGAAAGGAAAAAAAAAAAAAAAAAAAAAGGATAACCATTGTTGATTGTGATGTCACGGCACCATTGTTGAGTGTTCCATCAGGGCCCTTGTGATGTCATCCAATAGCTGACCTTACTTGACCTCTTTGACCTCTTGACCTGACAAGGCTCTTGTGACACGCGCAGTGTTCCGTCCATTGAACAGACAAGGTAGGTCCAGCTGCATAGGAAGTGCTGGGCTACTTTTTAGCCACTAAGTAATCCAGTTCAAAAGATCCACAAGAGGGAGACACAGGCAAACTTTACTCATTTATTGAAGCACTGCAAAAGCTAAATGGTTACATCCAGCCAACTTGATACAAAAAAGGGTCAATTGCCTGCCAGAGACGACTCAGCAACCCTCCGAGGTGTGCACAACAGGCCCAAATCAAACGTGGAGGAGGGGAGGTCCAAACAATTCATTCAGGTGATAAGCCAATTAACCAATCATCAGTCTTAATTGGATCCAGGGTGTGTGTGACGACACTGGGGCTGAATGGGTTGCTTGGTGCTGGAAACAACCGACAGCTGATGCAATTAGGAGATTGACAGACTAGATGCAGGTATTATATGCAAAAAGCAACACTGCACTGACTGGGCAGACAGAGGAGAAGCTGAAGGAGGCACGACACACACAACTTTCCACTTGCTTGGCTGGAAGGATGATGCTTGCAATCCATTTCAATTTCATTCTGTTTTTTCATACTGGATTAGAAGGGGTGCACCGGTCCTGGAGGTACTGCAATACCAGGTCAATGCGTGGAGTGGACAGAGCAAGCTCTTTTTCCATCTCCCTGTTCGAAAAATCCATTTAATATATGGTCCCCAGATAGGGGACGTATCAGATATTAAACTGATAAGAACAGATACTACACTTGATCTTAGCCAAAAGGCCGAGAAGCGATAACCTGAAAAGGGTTCGCAGTACAGGCCGATGGTCCCCAATGCAGAGCACTAATGAAGGCAATAGACTACTGTCCCCAGCCCAATACACAGTCCGGGAGGCTTCTTTCTCTCACAAACCGGGGAAAACGTTCACGCGCGTCCTACGCACAGAAGTCACACCAGCATGCTTCTTTTCGTGTTTGCTATCTGCATAGCTCCGCCCACACGCGACTTTTGGACACGCCTTTTCTTCGCACGAAATTCCTGGTGCGGTGCCAAAGCACGCCAAGCAGAAAGCATGATAGGAATAGTAGTGAGTGAAAGGAAAAAAAAAAAAAAAAAAAAAAGGATAACCATTGTTGATTGTGATGTCACGGCACCATTGTTGAGTGTTCCATCAGGGCCCTTGTGATGTCATCCAATAGCTGACCTTACTTGACCTCTTTGACCTCTTGACCTGACAAGGCTCTTGTGACACGCGCAGTGTTCCGTCCATTGAACAGACAAGGTAGGTCCAGCTGCATAGGAAGTGCTGGGCTACTTTTTAGCCACTAAGTAATCCAGTTCAAAAGATCCACAAGAGGGAGACACAGGCAAACTTTACTCATTTATTGAAGCACTGCAAAAGCTAAATGGTTACATCCAGCCAACTTGATACAAAAAAGGGTCAATTGCCTGCCAGAGACGACTCAGCAACCCTCCGAGGTGTGCACAACAGGCCCAAATCAAACGTGGAGGAGGGGAGGTCCAAACAATTCATTCAGGTGATAAGCCAATTAACCAATCATCAGTCTTAATTGGATCCAGGGTGTGTGTGACGACACTGGGGCTGAATGGGTTGCTTGGTGCTGGAAACAACCGACAGCTGATGCAATTAGGAGATTGACAGACTAGATGCAGGTATTATATGCAAAAAGCAACACTGCACTGACTGGGCAGACAGAGGAGAAGCTGAAGGAGGCACGACACACACAACTTTCCACTTGCTTGGCTGGAAGGATGATGCTTGCAATCCATTTCAATTTCATTCTGTTTTTTCATACTGGATTAGAAGGGGTGCACCGGTCCTGGAGGTACTGCAATACCAGGTCAATGCGTGGAGTGGACAGAGCAAGCTCTTTTTCCATCTCCCTGTTCGAAAAATCCATTTAATATATGGTCCCCAGATAGGGGACGTATCAGATATTAAACTGATAAGAACAGATACTACACTTGATCTTAGCCAAAAGGCCGAGAAGCGATAACCTGAAAAGGGTTCGCAGTACAGGCCGATGGTCCCCAATGCAGAGCACTAATGAAGGCAATAGACTACTGTCCCCAGCCCAATACACAGTCCGGGAGGCTTCTTTCTCTCACAAACCGGGGAAAACGTTCACGCGCGTCCTACGCACAGAAGTCACACCAGCATGCTTCTTTTCGTGTTTGCTATCTGCATAGCTCCGCCCACACGCGACTTTTGGACACGCCTTTTCTTCGCACGAAATTCCTGGTGCGGTGCCAAAGCACGCCAAGCAGAAAGAAAGAAAGGAATAGTAGTGAGTGAAAGAAAAAAAAAAAAAAAAAAAAAAGGATAACCATTGTTGATTGTGATGTCACGGCACCATTGTTGAGTGTTCCATCAGGGCCCTTGTGATGTCATCCAATAGCTGACCTTACTTGACCTCTTTGACCTCTTGACCTGACAAGGCTCTTGTGACACGCGCAGTGTTCCGTCCATTGAACAGACAAGGTAGGTCCAGCTGCATAGGAAGTGCTGGGCTACTTTTTAGCCACTAAGTAATCCAGTTCAAAAGATCCACAAGAGGGAGACACAGGCAAACTTTACTCATTTATTGAAGCACTGCAAAAGCTAAATGGTTACATCCAGCCAACTTGATACAAAAAAGGGTCAATTGCCTGCCAGAGACGACTCAGCAACCCTCCGAGGTGTGCACAACAGGCCCAAATCAAACGTGGAGGAGGGGAGGTCCAAACAATTCATTCAGGTGATAAGCCAATTAACCAATCATCAGTCTTAATTGGATCCAGGGTGTGTGTGACGACACTGGGGCTGAATGGGTTGCTTGGTGCTGGAAACAACCGACAGCTGATGCAATTAGGAGATTGACAGACTAGATGCAGGTATTATATGCAAAAAGCAACACTGCACTGACTGGGCAGACAGAGGAGAAGCTGAAGGAGGCACGACACACACAACTTTCCACTTGCTTGGCTGGAAGGATGATGCTTGCAATCCATTTCAATTTCATTCTGTTTTTTCATACTGGATTAGAAGGGGTGCACCGGTCCTGGAGGTACTGCAATACCAGGTCAATGCGTGGAGTGGACAGAGCAAGCTCTTTTTCCATCTCCCTGTTCGAAAAATCCATTTAATATATGGTCCCCAGATAGGGGACGTATCAGATATTAAACTGATAAGAACAGATACTACACTTGATCTTAGCCAAAAGGCCGAGAAGCGATAACCTGAAAAGGGTTCGCAGTACAGGCCGATGGTCCCCAATGCAGAGCACTAATGAAGGCAATAGACTACTGTCCCCAGCCCAATACACAGTCCGGGAGGCTTCTTTCTCTCACAAACCGGGGAAAACGTTCACGCGCGTCCTACGCACAGAAGTCACACCAGCATGCTTCTTTTCGTGTTTGCTATCTGCATAGCTCCGCCCACACGCGACTTTTGGACACGCCTTTTCTTCGCACGAAATTCCTGGTGCGGTGCCAAAGCACGCCAAGCAGAAAGCATGATAGGAATAGTAGTGAGTGAAAGGAAAAAAAAAAAAAAAAAAAAAGGATAACCATTGTTGATTGTGATGTCACGGCACCATTGTTGAGTGTTCCATCAGGGCCCTTGTGATGTCATCCAATAGCTGACCTTACTTGACCTCTTTGACCTCTTGACCTGACAAGGCTCTTGTGACACGCGCAGTGTTCCGTCCATTGAACAGACAAGGTAGGTCCAGCTGCATAGGAAGTGCTGGGCTACTTTTTAGCCACTAAGTAATCCAGTTCAAAAGATCCACAAGAGGGAGACACAGGCAAACTTTACTCATTTATTGAAGCACTGCAAAAGCTAAATGGTTACATCCAGCCAACTTGATACAAAAAAGGGTCAATTGCCTGCCAGAGACGACTCAGCAACCCTCCGAGGTGTGCACAACAGGCCCAAATCAAACGTGGAGGAGGGGAGGTCCAAACAATTCATTCAGGTGATAAGCCAATTAACCAATCATCAGTCTTAATTGGATCCAGGGTGTGTGTGACGACACTGGGGCTGAATGGGTTGCTTGGTGCTGGAAACAACCGACAGCTGATGCAATTAGGAGATTGACAGACTAGATGCAGGTATTATATGCAAAAAGCAACACTGCACTGACTGGGCAGACAGAGGAGAAGCTGAAGGAGGCACGACACACACAACTTTCCACTTGCTTGGCTGGAAGGATGATGCTTGCAATCCATTTCAATTTCATTCTGTTTTTTCATACTGGATTAGAAGGGGTGCACCGGTCCTGGAGGTACTGCAATACCAGGTCAATGCGTGGAGTGGACAGAGCAAGCTCTTTTTCCATCTCCCTGTTCGAAAAATCCATTTAATATATGGTCCCCAGATAGGGGACGTATCAGATATTAAACTGATAAGAACAGATTTTTTTTTTTTTTTTTTTTTTTTATTTTTATTTTCAAATAAAGTCAAAATTCATATATACAGAAGAAAAAAAAAAACACATCATCAAAAGACAACAAACACAATACATCATAACTTAATTCAATACTTGATCAACGATCTCCATTTTTTAAACTTCCATACTCCCTCTGAATCTATACCTCCACCATACTGTCTATCCCATAAATGAATTACATAAAGTCTAGACAGAACTAACTTAACACAGTCACACTCAGGCACTACTTCTTTCTTGAACACTAATAAATTCCTCACATCCCACAGACTCTCCATAACACATACCATTATATACCACAAAATCCTTGTATTCATCCTACCACGCGCACCAATACCAAACATCGCCACTTTCCAGTCCATATACGCAACACCCGTCAACTCTTTAACTAAACCTCCCACTCTTTTCCATACATCATTTGCATACCCACAATCCCAAAATAAATGTCTTACAGACTCACATCCCCCGCACCCATCTCTTGGACAAACTTCTGACCTAATTAAATCCCTTTTTTTCTGGACTTCACGCACAGGCAATATGTTTTGCAACCCCATCCACACAATATCTTTCTGTCTATTTGATATGCCTACTATTGAACATTTCTTCCACACTACTGATGCAACATCCGACCTTAACCCTACAATATCACATGCAACCTCATTTTCTCTAAATTTAGCCATCACCTTTTTCTTATCTTTAAACACTTCCATTCTCACAGCCAATAAATCAAATTTCCTAATAAACCTTTCAACCACTTCATACCACACTGGACATTTAAACGACACAGGCACTCTAGCATCTCTTTCACACCACTTCAACCCATACATCATCCATCCAGCCATGTATCTTACCATATATGCACTCTTATTCTGTTTCTCCACCAACACCACAAAACTTTTAATATAATTCAAACCAAGAAAAATTTCAAACTTAGGGAAATCCAAACCACCATTCACACTTCTTTTATACACATACTCTCTTTTCAGCTTCTCCATACGTCCTCCCCAAAGAAACGTAAACACCAGTTTCTCAACTTTCGCAACTTTTTTTGAACATGCAGGGTATACTCCTGCTACAAAAAGGATAATTGGCAAAATAACAGCTTTTATAATCAATACTTTCCCTGTGAGTGAAAGATCTCTTAACCTCCAGAAATTTAATTTCCTCTCAATCTTTCTCCCACATTCATCCCAACTCTCATTCCCTTTCAAATCATCATTAAACAAAATACCTAACACCTTCACCTCATTATTCTCATTCTTAACATCTTCCAGACAAATACTCCTATCCCCAAAACATTTAAACACACATTTATTCCAGTTAATTTTAAAGGCAGACGCACCACAAAACATATCCAACCATAACCTTCCTCTCCTAATAGCAGCCATATTATCACTTACAATCACCACATCATCCATGTATCCTAACACTTTCACACATTTACCCATACTCCCCGGAATCAACATACCTCTCATAACTTTATCCTTCCTTATTAAACACATTAATACCTCAATCACACTAATGAAAAGCACAGGAGACATTGGGCAGCCTTGTCTCACACCACTCCATACATTCACCTTTTTACTCAACCAACCATTTATCATAAACTCACTTGACACCCCACTATACAAACTCTTCACACAGTCCACAAACTTCTTTGGAAAACCCATTCGCTCTAGAACTGCAAACATAAAACAGTGTGCCACTCTGTCAAATGCTTTCTCAAAATCTATCGCTAGTAACATGCATTTCTGTTTTCTACTCATGCAATCTCCAATCAAATCTCTCAATAGAACTAAATTTTCATTCATACTTCTCCCAGGCACAGCACAAACTTGATCTTCATTCACAACCTTATCAATCACACCACGCATCCGATTAGCCAACAATTTACCAAATACCTTATAATCAGCATTTAATAAAGTTATTGGTCTCCAATTCTCGAGTTTATTTTTGTCACCCTTTTTAAAAATCAGAACTACCACGCCTTCTTTCATCGACTCCCCTATTACACCATTTTCCCACATATACCTACATACTTCCAAAAAATCATTTCCCATCCAGTCCCATGCTCTCACATACAACTCAATCGGAATACCATCCTTACCCGGTGTCTTATTTTTTTTACAACTCCACACAATCTTCTTTATTTCTTCTGTAGAAATATCCTCACACACCAAACTCTGACTTTCTACATTTAATTTTTCATCCAAAACATTCATTACCTCCATCATAAGGTCCTTATCAATCCACTTCAACCCATACAAATTTCCATAGAACTCTTCCACTGCCCCAATCACACTTTTACCCCTAACACACTCTCCCTTGCTATCAACCACTTCCAACATATCTTCCTTTTTACCACACACCTTTTTGAAAAAAAACCTAGAACATTTTTCATTCTTCTCAATCATATCAACTTTCGCCCTAAAAATAATCTCTTTACCCTTTCTCTCCATAAACACTTTCTTTTCCCTTTTAACAACTTCCAACAAATCTTTCACATCTACACCCATTGCACTCAATTTCCACAACCACTCAGCTCTCCTATTTAATTCATTGTATTCATTCCTCCTCTTCCTCGCCCTCTTATACCCCCATTTCTTGAAAAAAAGTTTTATTCTTGATTTCATCCAATCCCACCAACACAAAACATTCACAAAATCATCCTTTCTGAATTTCCATCTTTCATACTGGTACTTAAACACTCTCATCACCATCTCATCATCTAACAAACCCATATTCAGTTTCCACACACCTCTACCATATGTAATCTCCTCATCTCCTTCCACCCAAACAGACAAGCACATGTGATCAGAAAAAATAACATCAAGGTATAACATTTTCCTACAAAATAAATTTTTGGAAAGAAAAACAAAATCAATCCTAGAAAAAAAATCACCCCTATCTGCTTTAAAGGTAGCAGGTGGGGGTTTACCTAACATCAATGCAGAATCAGTTAAAGAAAAATCTGAAACAATTTTGTGCAATCTATTCCCTGTCACATCCATCTTATCACCTTCTATAGTGCAATTGAAATCACCCAATAAAATTGTCGGCACTCTACCTACCAGAAAAAAATTCAATTTGTCTAGTAACTCTAGACGTTCTTTTTTCCCGGTAGGACAATAAACGTTAATAATCCTAACCCGCCACCCCTTGTACTTAATCATCGCCATAATGCACCTCCCCACCTCCACCACCGTGTAGCTTTCAAAAACAAGATCTCTATGACATAAAACTATCCCCACACCATCATTCTTATTTATACAAGAACCTGACCAAATTGAGTTCCCATGTGGCCACTCATTAGCACAGACGGGTTCTGAGATACCGCACTCTTGAAGACATGCGATATCCGGATTTTGTTTTTTAATATAATCAAAAACTGCAGTTCGTCTAGCTCTTGATTTCAGTACCCTCACATTCAAGGATAAGACATGAAATTCAGCTTTTCCCCCCATTGCAAGATCTTATTTCGGACATAGTTACCAGTACCCCACTGTTTCCTTATCCGATTCCGTCGGGAGGTTGACCTCCTGAGCAAAAGTCCCTGGCCTTTGACTCGTCCAAAAAAGCACTGTTGTCCGGAATGCAAGCAGCAGGATACGCCTCCTGCCTTACCGGACTCTGTTCTACTCCACTGTACTGAGGCGGTAATAAGCGGGGTTTCTTTACAACTGAGCTCAGCGATTCCTCCGCTGATCTCGTAGTGGGTGTTATGAAGTCACTGGTGGATACAAAATCTCCTTGTTCACCTCTCCCATCCTCCTGTGGGTCCTCCATCTCATCCCACCCGGGCACTGGCGATTTAGGTAAGGGAGAGACCACCTCTCCTTCTCCCTGAAGATCCGACTGAAGACCAAATATTTGGGGAAAATCTTCCTCCACCTGGGAAATGTCCATCTCCACATTTTCTCTACTCCCCACAGGGGAAACAATAGGAGTAGCTTGCTGCACACTTCCACTCTGATGTATATCAGTCTGTGATTGAACTGCCATTTGAGACGCCTGAACTGGATTCTGGGATAACTGCACAGGAGTTTGAGACGGCTGATCTGGGATCCGAGATGGCCCTGCAGCCCTTGCCCTTGCAACATCAGCATACAATCTTTTTGGCTTAGCTCTATAGCCACGTGAAGGACACTCTTTAAAAGTATGCCCCGCTTCTTCACAGAGATTACAGATAATTGCATTTTTACAATCCTTTGCGATATGCCCATCTTTATGACACTTCGAGCAGACGAAGGAGGTTTGCTGACAATTCTCTTGTACATGCCCATACAACTTGCATTTTCGGCAATAACTTGGAGCGTCTTGAAAGAAAATGAGGCCTCTATCTCTGCCAATAACAAAACTTTGGGGAGGATGACTCATACCCCCTGGGCTCAGAGGATCAGGGCGGAAACGCACAAAATACTTGTGTTTGCCAGTCCACAAACCATGGCTACCCATAACTTTATGGGCGTAAACGACTTTTTCGCAGTATTTAGATAAGAACAAAAAAATATCATCCGTATCGACGTATGGGTTGTACATAAACACGACCAAGTGAATGTCTCTATTGTACAACACCGTGAACGTCAAGCCATCTAGTTCTGGATTGTCCTTATTCCTCTCCAAAAACAAAAATAAATTATGACAGGCTCCTATAGATGTTAAGACAAGAGTGCGCCTTCCACCAATTCGATCTTGTAAGCACAAAATATCCGCCATACTGACATGTAGAGTTTTAAACAGTACCTCTTTGACAAGATGTTCATCTGTAAATTTTTCTTTCTTCGCTTCCTCGACACAAATTCCAAACGCGTTCCTGACCCGGAAGTCTCCGGTCCCGGCGTAATCGATTTTCACGCCCATCTTTCTCCGTCTTGATCGCCTTCTTGGTTATCCCACCTTCTCCTTATAGCAGCGAGCAGCTTAAGCCATGTGGCGATGCTGCAGGGCCAAGAGCTTGGTACGGATCCCTCTCAACAAGACCATGATCTTGCCAAAAGGCCGAGAAGCGATAACCTGAAAAGGGTTCGCAGTACAGGCCGATGGTCCCCAATGCAGAGCACTAATGAAGGCAATAGACTACTGTCCCCAGCCCAATACACAGTCCGGGAGGCTTCTTTCTCTCACAAACCGGGGAAAACGTTCACGCGCGTCCTACGCACAGAAGTCACACCAGCATGCTTCTTTTCGTGTTTGCTATCTGCATAGCTCCGCCCACACGCGACTTTTGGACACGCCTTTTCTTCGCACGAAATTCCTGGTGCGGTGCCAAAGCACGCCAAGCAGAAAGCATGATAGGAATAGTAGTGAGTGAAAGGAAAAAAAAAAAAAAAAAAAAAGGATAACCATTGTTGATTGTGATGTCACGGCACCATTGTTGAGTGTTCCATCAGGGCCCTTGTGATGTCATCCAATAGCTGACCTTACTTGACCTCTTTGACCTCTTGACCTGACAAGGCTCTTGTGACACGCGCAGTGTTCCGTCCATTGAACAGACAAGGTAGGTCCAGCTGCATAGGAAGTGCTGGGCTACTTTTTAGCCACTAAGTAATCCAGTTCAAAAGATCCACAAGAGGGAGACACAGGCAAACTTTACTCATTTATTGAAGCACTGCAAAAGCTAAATGGTTACATCCAGCCAACTTGATACAAAAAAGGGTCAATTGCCTGCCAGAGACGACTCAGCAACCCTCCGAGGTGTGCACAACAGGCCCAAATCAAACGTGGAGGAGGGGAGGTCCAAACAATTCATTCAGGTGATAAGCCAATTAACCAATCATCAGTCTTAATTGGATCCAGGGTGTGTGTGACGACACTGGGGCTGAATGGGTTGCTTGGTGCTGGAAACAACCGACAGCTGATGCAATTAGGAGATTGACAGACTAGATGCAGGTATTATATGCAAAAAGCAACACTGCACTGACTGGGCAGACAGAGGAGAAGCTGAAGGAGGCACGACACACACAACTTTCCACTTGCTTGGCTGGAAGGATGATGCTTGCAATCCATTTCAATTTCATTCTGTTTTTTCATACTGGATTAGAAGGGGTGCACCGGTCCTGGAGGTACTGCAATACCAGGTCAATGCGTGGAGTGGACAGAGCAAGCTCTTTTTCCATCTCCCTGTTCGAAAAATCCATTTAATATATGGTCCCCAGATAGGGGACGTATCAGATATTAAACTGATAAGAACAGATACTACACTTGATCTTAGCCAAAAGGCCGAGAAGCGATAACCTGAAAAGGGTTCGCAGTACAGGCCGATGGTCCCCAATGCAGAGCACTAATGAAGGCAATAGACTACTGTCCCCAGCCCAATACACAGTCCGGGAGGCTTCTTTCTCTCACAAACCGGGGAAAACGTTCACGCGCGTCCTACGCACAGAAGTCACACCAGCATGCTTCTTTTCGTGTTTGCTATCTGCATAGCTCCGCCCACACGCGACTTTTGGACACGCCTTTTCTTCGCACGAAATTCCTGGTGCGGTGCCAAAGCACGCCAAGCAGAAAGCATGATAGGAATAGTAGTGAGTGAAAGGAAAAAAAAAAAAAAAAAAAAAGGATAACCATTGTTGATTGTGATGTCACGGCACCATTGTTGAGTGTTCCATCAGGGCCCTTGTGATGTCATCCAATAGCTGACCTTACTTGACCTCTTTGACCTCTTGACCTGACAAGGCTCTTGTGACACGCGCAGTGTTCCGTCCATTGAACAGACAAGGTAGGTCCAGCTGCATAGGAAGTGCTGGGCTACTTTTTAGCCACTAAGTAATCCAGTTCAAAAGATCCACAAGAGGGAGACACAGGCAAACTTTACTCATTTATTGAAGCACTGCAAAAGCTAAATGGTTACATCCAGCCAACTTGATACAAAAAAGGGTCAATTGCCTGCCAGAGACGACTCAGCAACCCTCCGAGGTGTGCACAACAGGCCCAAATCAAACGTGGAGGAGGGGAGGTCCAAACAATTCATTCAGGTGATAAGCCAATTAACCAATCATCAGTCTTAATTGGATCCAGGGTGTGTGTGACGACACTGGGGCTGAATGGGTTGCTTGGTGCTGGAAACAACCGACAGCTGATGCAATTAGGAGATTGACAGACTAGATGCAGGTATTATATGCAAAAAGCAACACTGCACTGACTGGGCAGACAGAGGAGAAGCTGAAGGAGGCACGACACACACAACTTTCCACTTGCTTGGCTGGAAGGATGATGCTTGCAATCCATTTCAATTTCATTCTGTTTTTTCATACTGGATTAGAAGGGGTGCACCGGTCCTGGAGGTACTGCAATACCAGGTCAATGCGTGGAGTGGACAGAGCAAGCTCTTTTTCCATCTCCCTGTTCGAAAAATCCATTTAATATATGGTCCCCAGATAGGGGACGTATCAGATATTAAACTGATAAGAACAGATACTACACTTGATCTTAGCCAAAAGGCCGAGAAGCGATAACCTGAAAAGGGTTCGCAGTACAGGCCGATGGTCCCCAATGCAGAGCACTAATGAAGGCAATAGACTACTGTCCCCAGCCCAATACACAGTCCGGGAGGCTTCTTTCTCTCACAAACCGGGGAAAACGTTCACGCGCGTCCTACGCACAGAAGTCACACCAGCATGCTTCTTTTCGTGTTTGCTATCTGCATAGCTCCGCCCACACGCGACTTTTGGACACGCCTTTTCTTCGCACGAAATTCCTGGTGCGGTGCCAAAGCACGCCAAGCAGAAAGCATGATAGGAATAGTAGTGAGTGAAAGGAAAAAAAAAAAAAAAAAAAAAAGGATAACCATTGTTGATTGTGATGTCACGGCACCATTGTTGAGTGTTCCATCAGGGCCCTTGTGATGTCATCCAATAGCTGACCTTACTTGACCTCTTTGACCTCTTGACCTGACAAGGCTCTTGTGACACGCGCAGTGTTCCGTCCATTGAACAGACAAGGTAGGTCCAGCTGCATAGGAAGTGCTGGGCTACTTTTTAGCCACTAAGTAATCCAGTTCAAAAGATCCACAAGAGGGAGACACAGGCAAACTTTACTCATTTATTGAAGCACTGCAAAAGCTAAATGGTTACATCCAGCCAACTTGATACAAAAAAGGGTCAATTGCCTGCCAGAGACGACTCAGCAACCCTCCGAGGTGTGCACAACAGGCCCAAATCAAACGTGGAGGAGGGGAGGTCCAAACAATTCATTCAGGTGATAAGCCAATTAACCAATCATCAGTCTTAATTGGATCCAGGGTGTGTGTGACGACACTGGGGCTGAATGGGTTGCTTGGTGCTGGAAACAACCGACAGCTGATGCAATTAGGAGATTGACAGACTAGATGCAGGTATTATATGCAAAAAGCAACACTGCACTGACTGGGCAGACAGAGGAGAAGCTGAAGGAGGCACGACACACACAACTTTCCACTTGCTTGGCTGGAAGGATGATGCTTGCAATCCATTTCAATTTCATTCTGTTTTTTCATACTGGATTAGAAGGGGTGCACCGGTCCTGGAGGTACTGCAATACCAGGTCAATGCGTGGAGTGGACAGAGCAAGCTCTTTTTCCATCTCCCTGTTCGAAAAATCCATTTAATATATGGTCCCCAGATAGGGGACGTATCAGATATTAAACTGATAAGAACAGATACTACACTTGATCTTAGCCAAAAGGCCGAGAAGCGATAACCTGAAAAGGGTTCGCAGTACAGGCCGATGGTCCCCAATGCAGAGCACTAATGAAGGCAATAGACTACTGTCCCCAGCCCAATACACAGTCCGGGAGGCTTCTTTCTCTCACAAACCGGGGAAAACGTTCACGCGCGTCCTACGCACAGAAGTCACACCAGCATGCTTCTTTTCGTGTTTGCTATCTGCATAGCTCCGCCCACACGCGACTTTTGGACACGCCTTTTCTTCGCACGAAATTCCTGGTGCGGTGCCAAAGCACGCCAAGCAGAAAGCATGATAGGAATAGTAGTGAGTGAAAGGAAAAAAAAAAAAAAAAAAAAAAGGATAACCATTGTTGATTGTGATGTCACGGCACCATTGTTGAGTGTTCCATCAGGGCCCTTGTGATGTCATCCAATAGCTGACCTTACTTGACCTCTTTGACCTCTTGACCTGACAAGGCTCTTGTGACACGCGCAGTGTTCCGTCCATTGAACAGACAAGGTAGGTCCAGCTGCATAGGAAGTGCTGGGCTACTTTTTAGCCACTAAGTAATCCAGTTCAAAAGATCCACAAGAGGGAGACACAGGCAAACTTTACTCATTTATTGAAGCACTGCAAAAGCTAAATGGTTACATCCAGCCAACTTGATACAAAAAAGGGTCAATTGCCTGCCAGAGACGACTCAGCAACCCTCCGAGGTGTGCACAACAGGCCCAAATCAAACGTGGAGGAGGGGAGGTCCAAACAATTCATTCAGGTGATAAGCCAATTAACCAATCATCAGTCTTAATTGGATCCAGGGTGTGTGTGACGACACTGGGGCTGAATGGGTTGCTTGGTGCTGGAAACAACCGACAGCTGATGCAATTAGGAGATTGACAGACTAGATGCAGGTATTATATGCAAAAAGCAACACTGCACTGACTGGGCAGACAGAGGAGAAGCTGAAGGAGGCACGACACACACAACTTTCCACTTGCTTGGCTGGAAGGATGATGCTTGCAATCCATTTCAATTTCATTCTGTTTTTTCATACTGGATTAGAAGGGGTGCACCGGTCCTGGAGGTACTGCAATACCAGGTCAATGCGTGGAGTGGACAGAGCAAGCTCTTTTTCCATCTCCCTGTTCGAAAAATCCATTTAATATATGGTCCCCAGATAGGGGACGTATCAGATATTAAACTGATAAGAACAGATACTACACTTGATCTTAGCCAAAAGGCCGAGAAGCGATAACCTGAAAAGGGTTCGCAGTACAGGCCGATGGTCCCCAATGCAGAGCACTAATGAAGGCAATAGACTACTGTCCCCAGCCCAATACACAGTCCGGGAGGCTTCTTTCTCTCACAAACCGGGGAAAACGTTCACGCGCGTCCTACGCACAGAAGTCACACCAGCATGCTTCTTTTCGTGTTTGCTATCTGCATAGCTCCGCCCACACGCGACTTTTGGACACGCCTTTTCTTCGCACGAAATTCCTGGTGCGGTGCCAAAGCACGCCAAGCAGAAAGCATGATAGGAATAGTAGTGAGTGAAAGGAAAAAAAAAAAAAAAAAAAAAGGATAACCATTGTTGATTGTGATGTCACGGCACCATTGTTGAGTGTTCCATCAGGGCCCTTGTGATGTCATCCAATAGCTGACCTTACTTGACCTCTTTGACCTCTTGACCTGACAAGGCTCTTGTGACACGCGCAGTGTTCCGTCCATTGAACAGACAAGGTAGGTCCAGCTGCATAGGAAGTGCTGGGCTACTTTTTAGCCACTAAGTAATCCAGTTCAAAAGATCCACAAGAGGGAGACACAGGCAAACTTTACTCATTTATTGAAGCACTGCAAAAGCTAAATGGTTACATCCAGCCAACTTGATACAAAAAAGGGTCAATTGCCTGCCAGAGACGACTCAGCAACCCTCCGAGGTGTGCACAACAGGCCCAAATCAAACGTGGAGGAGGGGAGGTCCAAACAATTCATTCAGGTGATAAGCCAATTAACCAATCATCAGTCTTAATTGGATCCAGGGTGTGTGTGACGACACTGGGGCTGAATGGGTTGCTTGGTGCTGGAAACAACCGACAGCTGATGCAATTAGGAGATTGACAGACTAGATGCAGGTATTATATGCAAAAAGCAACACTGCACTGACTGGGCAGACAGAGGAGAAGCTGAAGGAGGCACGACACACACAACTTTCCACTTGCTTGGCTGGAAGGATGATGCTTGCAATCCATTTCAATTTCATTCTGTTTTTTCATACTGGATTAGAAGGGGTGCACCGGTCCTGGAGGTACTGCAATACCAGGTCAATGCGTGGAGTGGACAGAGCAAGCTCTTTTTCCATCTCCCTGTTCGAAAAATCCATTTAATATATGGTCCCCAGATAGGGGACGTATCAGATATTAAACTGATAAGAACAGATACTACACTTGATCTTAGCCAAAAGGCCGAGAAGCGATAACCTGAAAAGGGTTCGCAGTACAGGCCGATGGTCCCCAATGCAGAGCACTAATGAAGGCAATAGACTACTGTCCCCAGCCCAATACACAGTCCGGGAGGCTTCTTTCTCTCACAAACCGGGGAAAACGTTCACGCGCGTCCTACGCACAGAAGTCACACCAGCATGCTTCTTTTCGTGTTTGCTATCTGCATAGCTCCGCCCACACGCGACTTTTGGACACGCCTTTTCTTCGCACGAAATTCCTGGTGCGGTGCCAAAGCACGCCAAGCAGAAAGCATGATAGGAATAGTAGTGAGTGAAAGGAAAAAAAAAAAAAAAAAAAAAGGATAACCATTGTTGATTGTGATGTCACGGCACCATTGTTGAGTGTTCCATCAGGGCCCTTGTGATGTCATCCAATAGCTGACCTTACTTGACCTCTTTGACCTCTTGACCTGACAAGGCTCTTGTGACACGCGCAGTGTTCCGTCCATTGAACAGACAAGGTAGGTCCAGCTGCATAGGAAGTGCTGGGCTACTTTTTAGCCACTAAGTAATCCAGTTCAAAAGATCCACAAGAGGGAGACACAGGCAAACTTTACTCATTTATTGAAGCACTGCAAAAGCTAAATGGTTACATCCAGCCAACTTGATACAAAAAAGGGTCAATTGCCTGCCAGAGACGACTCAGCAACCCTCCGAGGTGTGCACAACAGGCCCAAATCAAACGTGGAGGAGGGGAGGTCCAAACAATTCATTCAGGTGATAAGCCAATTAACCAATCATCAGTCTTAATTGGATCCAGGGTGTGTGTGACGACACTGGGGCTGAATGGGTTGCTTGGTGCTGGAAACAACCGACAGCTGATGCAATTAGGAGATTGACAGACTAGATGCAGGTATTATATGCAAAAAGCAACACTGCACTGACTGGGCAGACAGAGGAGAAGCTGAAGGAGGCACGACACACACAACTTTCCACTTGCTTGGCTGGAAGGATGATGCTTGCAATCCATTTCAATTTCATTCTGTTTTTTCATACTGGATTAGAAGGGGTGCACCGGTCCTGGAGGTACTGCAATACCAGGTCAATGCGTGGAGTGGACAGAGCAAGCTCTTTTTCCATCTCCCTGTTCGAAAAATCCATTTAATATATGGTCCCCAGATAGGGGACGTATCAGATATTAAACTGATAAGAACAGATACTACACTTGATCTTAGCCAAAAGGCCGAGAAGCGATAACCTGAAAAGGGTTCGCAGTACAGGCCGATGGTCCCCAATGCAGAGCACTAATGAAGGCAATAGACTACTGTCCCCAGCCCAATACACAGTCCGGGAGGCTTCTTTCTCTCACAAACCGGGGAAAACGTTCACGCGCGTCCTACGCACAGAAGTCACACCAGCATGCTTCTTTTCGTGTTTGCTATCTGCATAGCTCCGCCCACACGCGACTTTTGGACACGCCTTTTCTTCGCACGAAATTCCTGGTGCGGTGCCAAAGCACGCCAAGCAGAAAGCATGATAGGAATAGTAGTGAGTGAAAGGAAAAAAAAAAAAAAAAAAAAAGGATAACCATTGTTGATTGTGATGTCACGGCACCATTGTTGAGTGTTCCATCAGGGCCCTTGTGATGTCATCCAATAGCTGACCTTACTTGACCTCTTTGACCTCTTGACCTGACAAGGCTCTTGTGACACGCGCAGTGTTCCGTCCATTGAACAGACAAGGTAGGTCCAGCTGCATAGGAAGTGCTGGGCTACTTTTTAGCCACTAAGTAATCCAGTTCAAAAGATCCACAAGAGGGAGACACAGGCAAACTTTACTCATTTATTGAAGCACTGCAAAAGCTAAATGGTTACATCCAGCCAACTTGATACAAAAAAGGGTCAATTGCCTGCCAGAGACGACTCAGCAACCCTCCGAGGTGTGCACAACAGGCCCAAATCAAACGTGGAGGAGGGGAGGTCCAAACAATTCATTCAGGTGATAAGCCAATTAACCAATCATCAGTCTTAATTGGATCCAGGGTGTGTGTGACGACACTGGGGCTGAATGGGTTGCTTGGTGCTGGAAACAACCGACAGCTGATGCAATTAGGAGATTGACAGACTAGATGCAGGTATTATATGCAAAAAGCAACACTGCACTGACTGGGCAGACAGAGGAGAAGCTGAAGGAGGCACGACACACACAACTTTCCACTTGCTTGGCTGGAAGGATGATGCTTGCAATCCATTTCAATTTCATTCTGTTTTTTCATACTGGATTAGAAGGGGTGCACCGGTCCTGGAGGTACTGCAATACCAGGTCAATGCGTGGAGTGGACAGAGCAAGCTCTTTTTCCATCTCCCTGTTCGAAAAATCCATTTAATATATGGTCCCCAGATAGGGGACGTATCAGATATTAAACTGATAAGAACAGATACTACACTTGATCTTAGCCAAAAGGCCGAGAAGCGATAACCTGAAAAGGGTTCGCAGTACAGGCCGATGGTCCCCAATGCAGAGCACTAATGAAGGCAATAGACTACTGTCCCCAGCCCAATACACAGTCCGGGAGGCTTCTTTCTCTCACAAACCGGGGAAAACGTTCACGCGCGTCCTACGCACAGAAGTCACACCAGCATGCTTCTTTTCGTGTTTGCTATCTGCATAGCTCCGCCCACACGCGACTTTTGGACACGCCTTTTCTTCGCACGAAATTCCTGGTGCGGTGCCAAAGCACGCCAAGCAGAAAGCATGATAGGAATAGTAGTGAGTGAAAGGAAAAAAAAAAAAAAAAAAAAAGGATAACCATTGTTGATTGTGATGTCACGGCACCATTGTTGAGTGTTCCATCAGGGCCCTTGTGATGTCATCCAATAGCTGACCTTACTTGACCTCTTTGACCTCTTGACCTGACAAGGCTCTTGTGACACGCGCAGTGTTCCGTCCATTGAACAGACAAGGTAGGTCCAGCTGCATAGGAAGTGCTGGGCTACTTTTTAGCCACTAAGTAATCCAGTTCAAAAGATCCACAAGAGGGAGACACAGGCAAACTTTACTCATTTATTGAAGCACTGCAAAAGCTAAATGGTTACATCCAGCCAACTTGATACAAAAAAGGGTCAATTGCCTGCCAGAGACGACTCAGCAACCCTCCGAGGTGTGCACAACAGGCCCAAATCAAACGTGGAGGAGGGGAGGTCCAAACAATTCATTCAGGTGATAAGCCAATTAACCAATCATCAGTCTTAATTGGATCCAGGGTGTGTGTGACGACACTGGGGCTGAATGGGTTGCTTGGTGCTGGAAACAACCGACAGCTGATGCAATTAGGAGATTGACAGACTAGATGCAGGTATTATATGCAAAAAGCAACACTGCACTGACTGGGCAGACAGAGGAGAAGCTGAAGGAGGCACGACACACACAACTTTCCACTTGCTTGGCTGGAAGGATGATGCTTGCAATCCATTTCAATTTCATTCTGTTTTTTCATACTGGATTAGAAGGGGTGCACCGGTCCTGGAGGTACTGCAATACCAGGTCAATGCGTGGAGTGGACAGAGCAAGCTCTTTTTCCATCTCCCTGTTCGAAAAATCCATTTAATATATGGTCCCCAGATAGGGGACGTATCAGATATTAAACTGATAAGAACAGATACTACACTTGATCTTAGCCAAAAGGCCGAGAAGCGATAACCTGAAAAGGGTTCGCAGTACAGGCCGATGGTCCCCAATGCAGAGCACTAATGAAGGCAATAGACTACTGTCCCCAGCCCAATACACAGTCCGGGAGGCTTCTTTCTCTCACAAACCGGGGAAAACGTTCACGCGCGTCCTACGCACAGAAGTCACACCAGCATGCTTCTTTTCGTGTTTGCTATCTGCATAGCTCCGCCCACACGCGACTTTTGGACACGCCTTTTCTTCGCACGAAATTCCTGGTGCGGTGCCAAAGCACGCCAAGCAGAAAGCATGATAGGAATAGTAGTGAGTGAAAGGAAAAAAAAAAAAAAAAAAAAAAGGATAACCATTGTTGATTGTGATGTCACGGCACCATTGTTGAGTGTTCCATCAGGGCCCTTGTGATGTCATCCAATAGCTGACCTTACTTGACCTCTTTGACCTCTTGACCTGACAAGGCTCTTGTGACACGCGCAGTGTTCCGTCCATTGAACAGACAAGGTAGGTCCAGCTGCATAGGAAGTGCTGGGCTACTTTTTAGCCACTAAGTAATCCAGTTCAAAAGATCCACAAGAGGGAGACACAGGCAAACTTTACTCATTTATTGAAGCACTGCAAAAGCTAAATGGTTACATCCAGCCAACTTGATACAAAAAAGGGTCAATTGCCTGCCAGAGACGACTCAGCAACCCTCCGAGGTGTGCACAACAGGCCCAAATCAAACGTGGAGGAGGGGAGGTCCAAACAATTCATTCAGGTGATAAGCCAATTAACCAATCATCAGTCTTAATTGGATCCAGGGTGTGTGTGACGACACTGGGGCTGAATGGGTTGCTTGGTGCTGGAAACAACCGACAGCTGATGCAATTAGGAGATTGACAGACTAGATGCAGGTATTATATGCAAAAAGCAACACTGCACTGACTGGGCAGACAGAGGAGAAGCTGAAGGAGGCACGACACACACAACTTTCCACTTGCTTGGCTGGAAGGATGATGCTTGCAATCCATTTCAATTTCATTCTGTTTTTTCATACTGGATTAGAAGGGGTGCACCGGTCCTGGAGGTACTGCAATACCAGGTCAATGCGTGGAGTGGACAGAGCAAGCTCTTTTTCCATCTCCCTGTTCGAAAAATCCATTTAATATATGGTCCCCAGATAGGGGACGTATCAGATATTAAACTGATAAGAACAGATACTACACTTGATCTTAGCCAAAAGGCCGAGAAGCGATAACCTGAAAAGGGTTCGCAGTACAGGCCGATGGTCCCCAATGCAGAGCACTAATGAAGGCAATAGACTACTGTCCCCAGCCCAATACACAGTCCGGGAGGCTTCTTTCTCTCACAAACCGGGGAAAACGTTCACGCGCGTCCTACGCACAGAAGTCACACCAGCATGCTTCTTTTCGTGTTTGCTATCTGCATAGCTCCGCCCACACGCGACTTTTGGACACGCCTTTTCTTCGCACGAAATTCCTGGTGCGGTGCCAAAGCACGCCAAGCAGAAAGCATGATAGGAATAGTAGTGAGTGAAAGAAAAAAAAAAAAAAAAAAAAAAGGATAACCATTGTTGATTGTGATGTCACGGCACCATTGTTGAGTGTTCCATCAGGGCCCTTGTGATGTCATCCAATAGCTGACCTTACTTGACCTCTTTGACCTCTTGACCTGACAAGGCTCTTGTGACACGCGCAGTGTTCCGTCCATTGAACAGACAAGGTAGGTCCAGCTGCATAGGAAGTGCTGGGCTACTTTTTAGCCACTAAGTAATCCAGTTCAAAAGATCCACAAGAGGGAGACACAGGCAAACTTTACTCATTTATTGAAGCACTGCAAAAGCTAAATGGTTACATCCAGCCAACTTGATACAAAAAAGGGTCAATTGCCTGCCAGAGACGACTCAGCAACCCTCCGAGGTGTGCACAACAGGCCCAAATCAAACGTGGAGGAGGGGAGGTCCAAACAATTCATTCAGGTGATAAGCCAATTAACCAATCATCAGTCTTAATTGGATCCAGGGTGTGTGTGACGACACTGGGGCTGAATGGGTTGCTTGGTGCTGGAAACAACCGACAGCTGATGCAATTAGGAGATTGACAGACTAGATGCAGGTATTATATGCAAAAAGCAACACTGCACTGACTGGGCAGACAGAGGAGAAGCTGAAGGAGGCACGACACACACAACTTTCCACTTGCTTGGCTGGAAGGATGATGCTTGCAATCCATTTCAATTTCATTCTGTTTTTTCATACTGGATTAGAAGGGGTGCACCGGTCCTGGAGGTACTGCAATACCAGGTCAATGCGTGGAGTGGACAGAGCAAGCTCTTTTTCCATCTCCCTGTTCGAAAAATCCATTTAATATATGGTCCCCAGATAGGGGACGTATCAGATATTAAACTGATAAGAACAGATACTACACTTGATCTTAGCCAAAAGGCCGAGAAGCGATAACCTGAAAAGGGTTCGCAGTACAGGCCGATGGTCCCCAATGCAGAGCACTAATGAAGGCAATAGACTACTGTCCCCAGCCCAATACACAGTCCGGGAGGCTTCTTTCTCTCACAAACCGGGGAAAACGTTCACGCGCGTCCTACGCACAGAAGTCACACCAGCATGCTTCTTTTCGTGTTTGCTATCTGCATAGCTCCGCCCACACGCGACTTTTGGACACGCCTTTTCTTCGCACGAAATTCCTGGTGCGGTGCCAAAGCACGCCAAGCAGAAAGCATGATAGGAATAGTAGTGAGTGAAAGGAAAAAAAAAAAAAAAAAAAAAGGATAACCATTGTTGATTGTGATGTCACGGCACCATTGTTGAGTGTTCCATCAGGGCCCTTGTGATGTCATCCAATAGCTGACCTTACTTGACCTCTTTGACCTCTTGACCTGACAAGGCTCTTGTGACACGCGCAGTGTTCCGTCCATTGAACAGACAAGGTAGGTCCAGCTGCATAGGAAGTGCTGGGCTACTTTTTAGCCACTAAGTAATCCAGTTCAAAAGATCCACAAGAGGGAGACACAGGCAAACTTTACTCATTTATTGAAGCACTGCAAAAGCTAAATGGTTACATCCAGCCAACTTGATACAAAAAAGGGTCAATTGCCTGCCAGAGACGACTCAGCAACCCTCCGAGGTGTGCACAACAGGCCCAAATCAAACGTGGAGGAGGGGAGGTCCAAACAATTCATTCAGGTGATAAGCCAATTAACCAATCATCAGTCTTAATTGGATCCAGGGTGTGTGTGACGACACTGGGGCTGAATGGGTTGCTTGGTGCTGGAAACAACCGACAGCTGATGCAATTAGGAGATTGACAGACTAGATGCAGGTATTATATGCAAAAAGCAACACTGCACTGACTGGGCAGACAGAGGAGAAGCTGAAGGAGGCACGACACACACAACTTTCCACTTGCTTGGCTGGAAGGATGATGCTTGCAATCCATTTCAATTTCATTCTGTTTTTTCATACTGGATTAGAAGGGGTGCACCGGTCCTGGAGGTACTGCAATACCAGGTCAATGCGTGGAGTGGACAGAGCAAGCTCTTTTTCCATCTCCCTGTTCGAAAAATCCATTTAATATATGGTCCCCAGATAGGGGACGTATCAGATATTAAACTGATAAGAACAGATACTACACTTGATCTTAGCCAAAAGGCCGAGAAGCGATAACCTGAAAAGGGTTCGCAGTACAGGCCGATGGTCCCCAATGCAGAGCACTAATGAAGGCAATAGACTACTGTCCCCAGCCCAATACACAGTCCGGGAGGCTTCTTTCTCTCACAAACCGGGGAAAACGTTCACGCGCGTCCTACGCACAGAAGTCACACCAGCATGCTTCTTTTCGTGTTTGCTATCTGCATAGCTCCGCCCACACGCGACTTTTGGACACGCCTTTTCTTCGCACGAAATTCCTGGTGCGGTGCCAAAGCACGCCAAGCAGAAAGCATGATAGGAATAGTAGTGAGTGAAAGGAAAAAAAAAAAAAAAAAAAAAAGGATAACCATTGTTGATTGTGATGTCACGGCACCATTGTTGAGTGTTCCATCAGGGCCCTTGTGATGTCATCCAATAGCTGACCTTACTTGACCTCTTTGACCTCTTGACCTGACAAGGCTCTTGTGACACGCGCAGTGTTCCGTCCATTGAACAGACAAGGTAGGTCCAGCTGCATAGGAAGTGCTGGGCTACTTTTTAGCCACTAAGTAATCCAGTTCAAAAGATCCACAAGAGGGAGACACAGGCAAACTTTACTCATTTATTGAAGCACTGCAAAAGCTAAATGGTTACATCCAGCCAACTTGATACAAAAAAGGGTCAATTGCCTGCCAGAGACGACTCAGCAACCCTCCGAGGTGTGCACAACAGGCCCAAATCAAACGTGGAGGAGGGGAGGTCCAAACAATTCATTCAGGTGATAAGCCAATTAACCAATCATCAGTCTTAATTGGATCCAGGGTGTGTGTGACGACACTGGGGCTGAATGGGTTGCTTGGTGCTGGAAACAACCGACAGCTGATGCAATTAGGAGATTGACAGACTAGATGCAGGTATTATATGCAAAAAGCAACACTGCACTGACTGGGCAGACAGAGGAGAAGCTGAAGGAGGCACGACACACACAACTTTCCACTTGCTTGGCTGGAAGGATGATGCTTGCAATCCATTTCAATTTCATTCTGTTTTTTCATACTGGATTAGAAGGGGTGCACCGGTCCTGGAGGTACTGCAATACCAGGTCAATGCGTGGAGTGGACAGAGCAAGCTCTTTTTCCATCTCCCTGTTCGAAAAATCCATTTAATATATGGTCCCCAGATAGGGGACGTATCAGATATTAAACTGATAAGAACAGATACTACACTTGATCTTAGCCAAAAGGCCGAGAAGCGATAACCTGAAAAGGGTTCGCAGTACAGGCCGATGGTCCCCAATGCAGAGCACTAATGAAGGCAATAGACTACTGTCCCCAGCCCAATACACAGTCCGGGAGGCTTCTTTCTCTCACAAACCGGGGAAAACGTTCACGCGCGTCCTACGCACAGAAGTCACACCAGCATGCTTCTTTTCGTGTTTGCTATCTGCATAGCTCCGCCCACACGCGACTTTTGGACACGCCTTTTCTTCGCACGAAATTCCTGGTGCGGTGCCAAAGCACGCCAAGCAGAAAGCATGATAGGAATAGTAGTGAGTGAAAGGAAAAAAAAAAAAAAAAAAAAAGGATAACCATTGTTGATTGTGATGTCACGGCACCATTGTTGAGTGTTCCATCAGGGCCCTTGTGATGTCATCCAATAGCTGACCTTACTTGACCTCTTTGACCTCTTGACCTGACAAGGCTCTTGTGACACGCGCAGTGTTCCGTCCATTGAACAGACAAGGTAGGTCCAGCTGCATAGGAAGTGCTGGGCTACTTTTTAGCCACTAAGTAATCCAGTTCAAAAGATCCACAAGAGGGAGACACAGGCAAACTTTACTCATTTATTGAAGCACTGCAAAAGCTAAATGGTTACATCCAGCCAACTTGATACAAAAAAGGGTCAATTGCCTGCCAGAGACGACTCAGCAACCCTCCGAGGTGTGCACAACAGGCCCAAATCAAACGTGGAGGAGGGGAGGTCCAAACAATTCATTCAGGTGATAAGCCAATTAACCAATCATCAGTCTTAATTGGATCCAGGGTGTGTGTGACGACACTGGGGCTGAATGGGTTGCTTGGTGCTGGAAACAACCGACAGCTGATGCAATTAGGAGATTGACAGACTAGATGCAGGTATTATATGCAAAAAGCAACACTGCACTGACTGGGCAGACAGAGGAGAAGCTGAAGGAGGCACGACACACACAACTTTCCACTTGCTTGGCTGGAAGGATGATGCTTGCAATCCATTTCAATTTCATTCTGTTTTTTCATACTGGATTAGAAGGGGTGCACCGGTCCTGGAGGTACTGCAATACCAGGTCAATGCGTGGAGTGGACAGAGCAAGCTCTTTTTCCATCTCCCTGTTCGAAAAATCCATTTAATATATGGTCCCCAGATAGGGGACGTATCAGATATTAAACTGATAAGAACAGATACTACACTTGATCTTAGCCAAAAGGCCGAGAAGCGATAACCTGAAAAGGGTTCGCAGTACAGGCCGATGGTCCCCAATGCAGAGCACTAATGAAGGCAATAGACTACTGTCCCCAGCCCAATACACAGTCCGGGAGGCTTCTTTCTCTCACAAACCGGGGAAAACGTTCACGCGCGTCCTACGCACAGAAGTCACACCAGCATGCTTCTTTTCGTGTTTGCTATCTGCATAGCTCCGCCCACACGCGACTTTTGGACACGCCTTTTCTTCGCACGAAATTCCTGGTGCGGTGCCAAAGCACGCCAAGCAGAAAGCATGATAGGAATAGTAGTGAGTGAAAGGAAAAAAAAAAAAAAAAAAAAAGGATAACCATTGTTGATTGTGATGTCACGGCACCATTGTTGAGTGTTCCATCAGGGCCCTTGTGATGTCATCCAATAGCTGACCTTACTTGACCTCTTTGACCTCTTGACCTGACAAGGCTCTTGTGACACGCGCAGTGTTCCGTCCATTGAACAGACAAGGTAGGTCCAGCTGCATAGGAAGTGCTGGGCTACTTTTTAGCCACTAAGTAATCCAGTTCAAAAGATCCACAAGAGGGAGACACAGGCAAACTTTACTCATTTATTGAAGCACTGCAAAAGCTAAATGGTTACATCCAGCCAACTTGATACAAAAAAGGGTCAATTGCCTGCCAGAGACGACTCAGCAACCCTCCGAGGTGTGCACAACAGGCCCAAATCAAACGTGGAGGAGGGGAGGTCCAAACAATTCATTCAGGTGATAAGCCAATTAACCAATCATCAGTCTTAATTGGATCCAGGGTGTGTGTGACGACACTGGGGCTGAATGGGTTGCTTGGTGCTGGAAACAACCGACAGCTGATGCAATTAGGAGATTGACAGACTAGATGCAGGTATTATATGCAAAAAGCAACACTGCACTGACTGGGCAGACAGAGGAGAAGCTGAAGGAGGCACGACACACACAACTTTCCACTTGCTTGGCTGGAAGGATGATGCTTGCAATCCATTTCAATTTCATTCTGTTTTTTCATACTGGATTAGAAGGGGTGCACCGGTCCTGGAGGTACTGCAATACCAGGTCAATGCGTGGAGTGGACAGAGCAAGCTCTTTTTCCATCTCCCTGTTCGAAAAATCCATTTAATATATGGTCCCCAGATAGGGGACGTATCAGATATTAAACTGATAAGAACAGATACTACACTTGATCTTAGCCAAAAGGCCGAGAAGCGATAACCTGAAAAGGGTTCGCAGTACAGGCCGATGGTCCCCAATGCAGAGCACTAATGAAGGCAATAGACTACTGTCCCCAGCCCAATACACAGTCCGGGAGGCTTCTTTCTCTCACAAACCGGGGAAAACGTTCACGCGCGTCCTACGCACAGAAGTCACACCAGCATGCTTCTTTTCGTGTTTGCTATCTGCATAGCTCCGCCCACACGCGACTTTTGGACACGCCTTTTCTTCGCACGAAATTCCTGGTGCGGTGCCAAAGCACGCCAAGCAGAAAGCATGATAGGAATAGTAGTGAGTGAAAGGAAAAAAAAAAAAAAAAAAAAAAGGATAACCATTGTTGATTGTGATGTCACGGCACCATTGTTGAGTGTTCCATCAGGGCCCTTGTGATGTCATCCAATAGCTGACCTTACTTGACCTCTTTGACCTCTTGACCTGACAAGGCTCTTGTGACACGCGCAGTGTTCCGTCCATTGAACAGACAAGGTAGGTCCAGCTGCATAGGAAGTGCTGGGCTACTTTTTAGCCACTAAGTAATCCAGTTCAAAAGATCCACAAGAGGGAGACACAGGCAAACTTTACTCATTTATTGAAGCACTGCAAAAGCTAAATGGTTACATCCAGCCAACTTGATACAAAAAAGGGTCAATTGCCTGCCAGAGACGACTCAGCAACCCTCCGAGGTGTGCACAACAGGCCCAAATCAAACGTGGAGGAGGGGAGGTCCAAACAATTCATTCAGGTGATAAGCCAATTAACCAATCATCAGTCTTAATTGGATCCAGGGTGTGTGTGACGACACTGGGGCTGAATGGGTTGCTTGGTGCTGGAAACAACCGACAGCTGATGCAATTAGGAGATTGACAGACTAGATGCAGGTATTATATGCAAAAAGCAACACTGCACTGACTGGGCAGACAGAGGAGAAGCTGAAGGAGGCACGACACACACAACTTTCCACTTGCTTGGCTGGAAGGATGATGCTTGCAATCCATTTCAATTTCATTCTGTTTTTTCATACTGGATTAGAAGGGGTGCACCGGTCCTGGAGGTACTGCAATACCAGGTCAATGCGTGGAGTGGACAGAGCAAGCTCTTTTTCCATCTCCCTGTTCGAAAAATCCATTTAATATATGGTCCCCAGATAGGGGACGTATCAGATATTAAACTGATAAGAACAGATACTACACTTGATCTTAGCCAAAAGGCCGAGAAGCGATAACCTGAAAAGGGTTCGCAGTACAGGCCGATGGTCCCCAATGCAGAGCACTAATGAAGGCAATAGACTACTGTCCCCAGCCCAATACACAGTCCGGGAGGCTTCTTTCTCTCACAAACCGGGGAAAACGTTCACGCGCGTCCTACGCACAGAAGTCACACCAGCATGCTTCTTTTCGTGTTTGCTATCTGCATAGCTCCGCCCACACGCGACTTTTGGACACGCCTTTTCTTCGCACGAAATTCCTGGTGCGGTGCCAAAGCACGCCAAGCAGAAAGCATGATAGGAATAGTAGTGAGTGAAAGGAAAAAAAAAAAAAAAAAAAAAGGATAACCATTGTTGATTGTGATGTCACGGCACCATTGTTGAGTGTTCCATCAGGGCCCTTGTGATGTCATCCAATAGCTGACCTTACTTGACCTCTTTGACCTCTTGACCTGACAAGGCTCTTGTGACACGCGCAGTGTTCCGTCCATTGAACAGACAAGGTAGGTCCAGCTGCATAGGAAGTGCTGGGCTACTTTTTAGCCACTAAGTAATCCAGTTCAAAAGATCCACAAGAGGGAGACACAGGCAAACTTTACTCATTTATTGAAGCACTGCAAAAGCTAAATGGTTACATCCAGCCAACTTGATACAAAAAAGGGTCAATTGCCTGCCAGAGACGACTCAGCAACCCTCCGAGGTGTGCACAACAGGCCCAAATCAAACGTGGAGGAGGGGAGGTCCAAACAATTCATTCAGGTGATAAGCCAATTAACCAATCATCAGTCTTAATTGGATCCAGGGTGTGTGTGACGACACTGGGGCTGAATGGGTTGCTTGGTGCTGGAAACAACCGACAGCTGATGCAATTAGGAGATTGACAGACTAGATGCAGGTATTATATGCAAAAAGCAACACTGCACTGACTGGGCAGACAGAGGAGAAGCTGAAGGAGGCACGACACACACAACTTTCCACTTGCTTGGCTGGAAGGATGATGCTTGCAATCCATTTCAATTTCATTCTGTTTTTTCATACTGGATTAGAAGGGGTGCACCGGTCCTGGAGGTACTGCAATACCAGGTCAATGCGTGGAGTGGACAGAGCAAGCTCTTTTTCCATCTCCCTGTTCGAAAAATCCATTTAATATATGGTCCCCAGATAGGGGACGTATCAGATATTAAACTGATAAGAACAGATACTACACTTGATCTTAGCCAAAAGGCCGAGAAGCGATAACCTGAAAAGGGTTCGCAGTACAGGCCGATGGTCCCCAATGCAGAGCACTAATGAAGGCAATAGACTACTGTCCCCAGCCCAATACACAGTCCGGGAGGCTTCTTTCTCTCACAAACCGGGGAAAACGTTCACGCGCGTCCTACGCACAGAAGTCACACCAGCATGCTTCTTTTCGTGTTTGCTATCTGCATAGCTCCGCCCACACGCGACTTTTGGACACGCCTTTTCTTCGCACGAAATTCCTGGTGCGGTGCCAAAGCACGCCAAGCAGAAAGCATGATAGGAATAGTAGTGAGTGAAAGGAAAAAAAAAAAAAAAAAAAAAGGATAACCATTGTTGATTGTGATGTCACGGCACCATTGTTGAGTGTTCCATCAGGGCCCTTGTGATGTCATCCAATAGCTGACCTTACTTGACCTCTTTGACCTCTTGACCTGACAAGGCTCTTGTGACACGCGCAGTGTTCCGTCCATTGAACAGACAAGGTAGGTCCAGCTGCATAGGAAGTGCTGGGCTACTTTTTAGCCACTAAGTAATCCAGTTCAAAAGATCCACAAGAGGGAGACACAGGCAAACTTTACTCATTTATTGAAGCACTGCAAAAGCTAAATGGTTACATCCAGCCAACTTGATACAAAAAAGGGTCAATTGCCTGCCAGAGACGACTCAGCAACCCTCCGAGGTGTGCACAACAGGCCCAAATCAAACGTGGAGGAGGGGAGGTCCAAACAATTCATTCAGGTGATAAGCCAATTAACCAATCATCAGTCTTAATTGGATCCAGGGTGTGTGTGACGACACTGGGGCTGAATGGGTTGCTTGGTGCTGGAAACAACCGACAGCTGATGCAATTAGGAGATTGACAGACTAGATGCAGGTATTATATGCAAAAAGCAACACTGCACTGACTGGGCAGACAGAGGAGAAGCTGAAGGAGGCACGACACACACAACTTTCCACTTGCTTGGCTGGAAGGATGATGCTTGCAATCCATTTCAATTTCATTCTGTTTTTTCATACTGGATTAGAAGGGGTGCACCGGTCCTGGAGGTACTGCAATACCAGGTCAATGCGTGGAGTGGACAGAGCAAGCTCTTTTTCCATCTCCCTGTTCGAAAAATCCATTTAATATATGGTCCCCAGATAGGGGACGTATCAGATATTAAACTGATAAGAACAGATTTTTTTTTTTTTTTTTTTTTTTATTTTTATTTTCAAATAAAGTCAAAATTCATATATACAGAAGAAAAAAAAAACACATCATCAAAAGACAACAAACACAATACATCATAACTTAATTCAATACTTGATCAACGATCTCCATTTTTTAAACTTCCATACTCCCTCTGAATCTATACCTCCACCATACTGTCTATCCCATAAATGAATTACATAAAGTCTAGACAGAACTAACTTAACACAGTCACACTCAGGCACTACTTCTTTCTTGAACACTAATAAATTCCTCACATCCCACAGACTCTCCATAACACATACCATTATATACCACAAAATCCTTGTATTCATCCTACCACGCGCACCAATACCAAACATCGCCACTTTCCAGTCCATATACGCAACACCCGTCAACTCTTTAACTAAACCTCCCACTCTTTTCCATACATCATTTGCATACCCACAATCCCAAAATAAATGTCTTACAGACTCACATCCCCCGCACCCATCTCTTGGACAAACTTCTGACCTAATTAAATCCCTTTTTTTCTGGACTTCACGCACAGGCAATATGTTTTGCAACCCCATCCACACAATATCTTTCTGTCTATTTGATATGCCTACTATTGAACATTTCTTCCACACTACTGATGCAACATCCGACCTTAACCCTACAATATCACATGCAACCTCATTTTCTCTAAATTTAGCCATCACCTTTTTCTTATCTTTAAACACTTCCATTCTCACAGCCAATAAATCAAATTTCCTAATAAACCTTTCAACCACTTCATACCACACTGGACATTTAAACGACACAGGCACTCTAGCATCTCTTTCACACCACTTCAACCCATACATCATCCATCCAGCCATGTATCTTACCATATATGCACTCTTATTCTGTTTCTCCACCAACACCACAAAACTTTTAATATAATTCAAACCAAGAAAAATTTCAAACTTAGGGAAATCCAAACCACCATTCACACTTCTTTTATACACATACTCTCTTTTCAGCTTCTCCATACGTCCTCCCCAAAGAAACGTAAACACCAGTTTCTCAACTTTCGCAACTTTTTTTGAACATGCAGGGTATACTCCTGCTACAAAAAGGATAATTGGCAAAATAACAGCTTTTATAATCAATACTTTCCCTGTGAGTGAAAGATCTCTTAACCTCCAGAAATTTAATTTCCTCTCAATCTTTCTCCCACATTCATCCCAACTCTCATTCCCTTTCAAATCATCATTAAACAAAATACCTAACACCTTCACCTCATTATTCTCATTCTTAACATCTTCCAGACAAATACTCCTATCCCCAAAACATTTAAACACACATTTATTCCAGTTAATTTTAAAGGCAGACGCACCACAAAACATATCCAACCATAACCTTCCTCTCCTAATAGCAGCCATATTATCACTTACAATCACCACATCATCCATGTATCCTAACACTTTCACACATTTACCCATACTCCCCGGAATCAACATACCTCTCATAACTTTATCCTTCCTTATTAAACACATTAATACCTCAATCACACTAATGAAAAGCACAGGAGACATTGGGCAGCCTTGTCTCACACCACTCCATACATTCACCTTTTTACTCAACCAACCATTTATCATAAACTCACTTGACACCCCACTATACAAACTCTTCACACAGTCCACAAACTTCTTTGGAAAACCCATTCGCTCTAGAACTGCAAACATAAAACAGTGTGCCACTCTGTCAAATGCTTTCTCAAAATCTATCGCTAGTAACATGCATTTCTGTTTTCTACTCATGCAATCTCCAATCAAATCTCTCAATAGAACTAAATTTTCATTCATACTTCTCCCAGGCACAGCACAAACTTGATCTTCATTCACAACCTTATCAATCACACCACGCATCCGATTAGCCAACAATTTACCAAATACCTTATAATCAGCATTTAATAAAGTTATTGGTCTCCAATTCTCGAGTTTATTTTTGTCACCCTTTTTAAAAATCAGAACTACCACGCCTTCTTTCATCGACTCCCCTATTACACCATTTTCCCACATATACCTACATACTTCCAAAAAATCATTTCCCATCCAGTCCCATGCTCTCACATACAACTCAATCGGAATACCATCCTTACCCGGTGTCTTATTTTTTTTACAACTCCACACAATCTTCTTTATTTCTTCTGTAGAAATATCCTCACACACCAAACTCTGACTTTCTACATTTAATTTTTCATCCAAAACATTCATTACCTCCATCATAAGGTCCTTATCAATCCACTTCAACCCATACAAATTTCCATAGAACTCTTCCACTGCCCCAATCACACTTTTACCCCTAACACACTCTCCCTTGCTATCAACCACTTCCAACATATCTTCCTTTTTACCACACACCTTTTTGAAAAAAAACCTAGAACATTTTTCATTCTTCTCAATCATATCAACTTTCGCCCTAAAAATAATCTCTTTACCCTTTCTCTCCATAAACACTTTCTTTTCCCTTTTAACAACTTCCAACAAATCTTTCACATCTACACCCATTGCACTCAATTTCCACAACCACTCAGCTCTCCTATTTAATTCATTGTATTCATTCCTCCTCTTCCTCGCCCTCTTATACCCCCATTTCTTGAAAAAAAGTTTTATTCTTGATTTCATCCAATCCCACCAACACAAAACATTCACAAAATCATCCTTTCTGAATTTCCATCTTTCATACTGGTACTTAAACACTCTCATCACCATCTCATCATCTAACAAACCCATATTCAGTTTCCACACACCTCTACCATATGTAATCTCCTCATCTCCTTCCACCCAAACAGACAAGCACATGTGATCAGAAAAAATAACATCAAGGTATAACATTTTCCTACAAAATAAATTTTTGGAAAGAAAAACAAAATCAATCCTAGAAAAAAAATCACCCCTATCTGCTTTAAAGGTAGCAGGTGGGGGTTTACCTAACATCAATGCAGAATCAGTTAAAGAAAAATCTGAAACAATTTTGTGCAATCTATTCCCTGTCACATCCATCTTATCACCTTCTATAGTGCAATTGAAATCACCCAATAAAATTGTCGGCACTCTACCTACCAGAAAAAAATTCAATTTGTCTAGTAACTCTAGACGTTCTTTTTTCCCGGTAGGACAATAAACGTTAATAATCCTAACCCGCCACCCCTTGTACTTAATCATCGCCATAATGCACCTCCCCACCTCCACCACCGTGTAGCTTTCAAAAACAAGATCTCTATGACATAAAACTATCCCCACACCATCATTCTTATTTATACAAGAACCTGACCAAATTGAGTTCCCATGTGGCCACTCATTAGCACAGACGGGTTCTGAGATACCGCACTCTTGAAGACATGCGATATCCGGATTTTGTTTTTTAATATAATCAAAAACTGCAGTTCGTCTAGCTCTTGATTTCAGTACCCTCACATTCAAGGATAAGACATGAAATTCAGCTTTTCCCCCCATTGCAAGATCTTATTTCGGACATAGTTACCAGTACCCCACTGTTTCCTTATCCGATTCCGTCGGGAGGTTGACCTCCTGAGCAAAAGTCCCTGGCCTTTGACTCGTCCAAAAAAGCACTGTTGTCCGGAATGCAAGCAGCAGGATACGCCTCCTGCCTTACCGGACTCTGTTCTACTCCACTGTACTGAGGCGGTAATAAGCGGGGTTTCTTTACAACTGAGCTCAGCGATTCCTCCGCTGATCTCGTAGTGGGTGTTATGAAGTCACTGGTGGATACAAAATCTCCTTGTTCACCTCTCCCATCCTCCTGTGGGTCCTCCATCTCATCCCACCCGGGCACTGGCGATTTAGGTAAGGGAGAGACCACCTCTCCTTCTCCCTGAAGATCCGACTGAAGACCAAATATTTGGGGAAAATCTTCCTCCACCTGGGAAATGTCCATCTCCACATTTTCTCTACTCCCCACAGGGGAAACAATAGGAGTAGCTTGCTGCACACTTCCACTCTGATGTATATCAGTCTGTGATTGAACTGCCATTTGAGACGCCTGAACTGGATTCTGGGATAACTGCACAGGAGTTTGAGACGGCTGATCTGGGATCCGAGATGGCCCTGCAGCCCTTGCCCTTGCAACATCAGCATACAATCTTTTTGGCTTAGCTCTATAGCCACGTGAAGGACACTCTTTAAAAGTATGCCCCGCTTCTTCACAGAGATTACAGATAATTGCATTTTTACAATCCTTTGCGATATGCCCATCTTTATGACACTTCGAGCAGACGAAGGAGGTTTGCTGACAATTCTCTTGTACATGCCCATACAACTTGCATTTTCGGCAATAACTTGGAGCGTCTTGAAAGAAAATGAGGCCTCTATCTCTGCCAATAACAAAACTTTGGGGAGGATGACTCATACCCCCTGGGCTCAGAGGATCAGGGCGGAAACGCACAAAATACTTGTGTTTGCCAGTCCACAAACCATGGCTACCCATAACTTTATGGGCGTAAACGACTTTTTCGCAGTATTTAGATAAGAACAAAAAAATATCATCCGTATCGACGTATGGGTTGTACATAAACACGACCAAGTGAATGTCTCTATTGTACAACACCGTGAACGTCAAGCCATCTAGTTCTGGATTGTCCTTATTCCTCTCCAAAAACAAAAATAAATTATGACAGGCTCCTATAGATGTTAAGACAAGAGTGCGCCTTCCACCAATTCGATCTTGTAAGCACAAAATATCCGCCATACTGACATGTAGAGTTTTAAACAGTACCTCTTTGACAAGATGTTCATCTGTAAATTTTTCTTTCTTCGCTTCCTCGACACAAATTCCAAACGCGTTCCTGACCCGGAAGTCTCCGGTCCCGGCGTAATCGATTTTCACGCCCATCTTTCTCCGTCTTGATCGCCTTCTTGGTTATCCCACCTTCTCCTTATAGCAGCGAGCAGCTTAAGCCATGTGGCGATGCTGCAGGGCCAAGAGCTTGGTACGGATCCCTCTCAACAAGACCATGATCTTGCCAAAAGGCCGAGAAGCGATAACCTGAAAAGGGTTCGCAGTACAGGCCGATGGTCCCCAATGCAGAGCACTAATGAAGGCAATAGACTACTGTCCCCAGCCCAATACACAGTCCGGGAGGCTTCTTTCTCTCACAAACCGGGGAAAACGTTCACGCGCGTCCTACGCACAGAAGTCACACCAGCATGCTTCTTTTCGTGTTTGCTATCTGCATAGCTCCGCCCACACGCGACTTTTGGACACGCCTTTTCTTCGCACGAAATTCCTGGTGCGGTGCCAAAGCACGCCAAGCAGAAAGCATGATAGGAATAGTAGTGAGTGAAAGAAAAAAAAAAAAAAAAAAAAAAGGATAACCATTGTTGATTGTGATGTCACGGCACCATTGTTGAGTGTTCCATCAGGGCCCTTGTGATGTCATCCAATAGCTGACCTTACTTGACCTCTTTGACCTCTTGACCTGACAAGGCTCTTGTGACACGCGCAGTGTTCCGTCCATTGAACAGACAAGGTAGGTCCAGCTGCATAGGAAGTGCTGGGCTACTTTTTAGCCACTAAGTAATCCAGTTCAAAAGATCCACAAGAGGGAGACACAGGCAAACTTTACTCATTTATTGAAGCACTGCAAAAGCTAAATGGTTACATCCAGCCAACTTGATACAAAAAAGGGTCAATTGCCTGCCAGAGACGACTCAGCAACCCTCCGAGGTGTGCACAACAGGCCCAAATCAAACGTGGAGGAGGGGAGGTCCAAACAATTCATTCAGGTGATAAGCCAATTAACCAATCATCAGTCTTAATTGGATCCAGGGTGTGTGTGACGACACTGGGGCTGAATGGGTTGCTTGGTGCTGGAAACAACCGACAGCTGATGCAATTAGGAGATTGACAGACTAGATGCAGGTATTATATGCAAAAAGCAACACTGCACTGACTGGGCAGACAGAGGAGAAGCTGAAGGAGGCACGACACACACAACTTTCCACTTGCTTGGCTGGAAGGATGATGCTTGCAATCCATTTCAATTTCATTCTGTTTTTTCATACTGGATTAGAAGGGGTGCACCGGTCCTGGAGGTACTGCAATACCAGGTCAATGCGTGGAGTGGACAGAGCAAGCTCTTTTTCCATCTCCCTGTTCGAAAAATCCATTTAATATATGGTCCCCAGATAGGGGACGTATCAGATATTAAACTGATAAGAACAGATACTACACTTGATCTTAGCCAAAAGGCCGAGAAGCGATAACCTGAAAAGGGTTCGCAGTACAGGCCGATGGTCCCCAATGCAGAGCACTAATGAAGGCAATAGACTACTGTCCCCAGCCCAATACACAGTCCGGGAGGCTTCTTTCTCTCACAAACCGGGGAAAACGTTCACGCGCGTCCTACGCACAGAAGTCACACCAGCATGCTTCTTTTCGTGTTTGCTATCTGCATAGCTCCGCCCACACGCGACTTTTGGACACGCCTTTTCTTCGCACGAAATTCCTGGTGCGGTGCCAAAGCACGCCAAGCAGAAAGCATGATAGGAATAGTAGTGAGTGAAAGGAAAAAAAAAAAAAAAAAAAAAAGGATAACCATTGTTGATTGTGATGTCACGGCACCATTGTTGAGTGTTCCATCAGGGCCCTTGTGATGTCATCCAATAGCTGACCTTACTTGACCTCTTTGACCTCTTGACCTGACAAGGCTCTTGTGACACGCGCAGTGTTCCGTCCATTGAACAGACAAGGTAGGTCCAGCTGCATAGGAAGTGCTGGGCTACTTTTTAGCCACTAAGTAATCCAGTTCAAAAGATCCACAAGAGGGAGACACAGGCAAACTTTACTCATTTATTGAAGCACTGCAAAAGCTAAATGGTTACATCCAGCCAACTTGATACAAAAAAGGGTCAATTGCCTGCCAGAGACGACTCAGCAACCCTCCGAGGTGTGCACAACAGGCCCAAATCAAACGTGGAGGAGGGGAGGTCCAAACAATTCATTCAGGTGATAAGCCAATTAACCAATCATCAGTCTTAATTGGATCCAGGGTGTGTGTGACGACACTGGGGCTGAATGGGTTGCTTGGTGCTGGAAACAACCGACAGCTGATGCAATTAGGAGATTGACAGACTAGATGCAGGTATTATATGCAAAAAGCAACACTGCACTGACTGGGCAGACAGAGGAGAAGCTGAAGGAGGCACGACACACACAACTTTCCACTTGCTTGGCTGGAAGGATGATGCTTGCAATCCATTTCAATTTCATTCTGTTTTTTCATACTGGATTAGAAGGGGTGCACCGGTCCTGGAGGTACTGCAATACCAGGTCAATGCGTGGAGTGGACAGAGCAAGCTCTTTTTCCATCTCCCTGTTCGAAAAATCCATTTAATATATGGTCCCCAGATAGGGGACGTATCAGATATTAAACTGATAAGAACAGATACTACACTTGATCTTAGCCAAAAGGCCGAGAAGCGATAACCTGAAAAGGGTTCGCAGTACAGGCCGATGGTCCCCAATGCAGAGCACTAATGAAGGCAATAGACTACTGTCCCCAGCCCAATACACAGTCCGGGAGGCTTCTTTCTCTCACAAACCGGGGAAAACGTTCACGCGCGTCCTACGCACAGAAGTCACACCAGCATGCTTCTTTTCGTGTTTGCTATCTGCATAGCTCCGCCCACACGCGACTTTTGGACACGCCTTTTCTTCGCACGAAATTCCTGGTGCGGTGCCAAAGCACGCCAAGCAGAAAGCATGATAGGAATAGTAGTGAGTGAAAGGAAAAAAAAAAAAAAAAAAAAAAGGATAACCATTGTTGATTGTGATGTCACGGCACCATTGTTGAGTGTTCCATCAGGGCCCTTGTGATGTCATCCAATAGCTGACCTTACTTGACCTCTTTGACCTCTTGACCTGACAAGGCTCTTGTGACACGCGCAGTGTTCCGTCCATTGAACAGACAAGGTAGGTCCAGCTGCATAGGAAGTGCTGGGCTACTTTTTAGCCACTAAGTAATCCAGTTCAAAAGATCCACAAGAGGGAGACACAGGCAAACTTTACTCATTTATTGAAGCACTGCAAAAGCTAAATGGTTACATCCAGCCAACTTGATACAAAAAAGGGTCAATTGCCTGCCAGAGACGACTCAGCAACCCTCCGAGGTGTGCACAACAGGCCCAAATCAAACGTGGAGGAGGGGAGGTCCAAACAATTCATTCAGGTGATAAGCCAATTAACCAATCATCAGTCTTAATTGGATCCAGGGTGTGTGTGACGACACTGGGGCTGAATGGGTTGCTTGGTGCTGGAAACAACCGACAGCTGATGCAATTAGGAGATTGACAGACTAGATGCAGGTATTATATGCAAAAAGCAACACTGCACTGACTGGGCAGACAGAGGAGAAGCTGAAGGAGGCACGACACACACAACTTTCCACTTGCTTGGCTGGAAGGATGATGCTTGCAATCCATTTCAATTTCATTCTGTTTTTTCATACTGGATTAGAAGGGGTGCACCGGTCCTGGAGGTACTGCAATACCAGGTCAATGCGTGGAGTGGACAGAGCAAGCTCTTTTTCCATCTCCCTGTTCGAAAAATCCATTTAATATATGGTCCCCAGATAGGGGACGTATCAGATATTAAACTGATAAGAACAGATACTACACTTGATCTTAGCCAAAAGGCCGAGAAGCGATAACCTGAAAAGGGTTCGCAGTACAGGCCGATGGTCCCCAATGCAGAGCACTAATGAAGGCAATAGACTACTGTCCCCAGCCCAATACACAGTCCGGGAGGCTTCTTTCTCTCACAAACCGGGGAAAACGTTCACGCGCGTCCTACGCACAGAAGTCACACCAGCATGCTTCTTTTCGTGTTTGCTATCTGCATAGCTCCGCCCACACGCGACTTTTGGACACGCCTTTTCTTCGCACGAAATTCCTGGTGCGGTGCCAAAGCACGCCAAGCAGAAAGCATGATAGGAATAGTAGTGAGTGAAAGGAAAAAAAAAAAAAAAAAAAAAAGGATAACCATTGTTGATTGTGATGTCACGGCACCATTGTTGAGTGTTCCATCAGGGCCCTTGTGATGTCATCCAATAGCTGACCTTACTTGACCTCTTTGACCTCTTGACCTGACAAGGCTCTTGTGACACGCGCAGTGTTCCGTCCATTGAACAGACAAGGTAGGTCCAGCTGCATAGGAAGTGCTGGGCTACTTTTTAGCCACTAAGTAATCCAGTTCAAAAGATCCACAAGAGGGAGACACAGGCAAACTTTACTCATTTATTGAAGCACTGCAAAAGCTAAATGGTTACATCCAGCCAACTTGATACAAAAAAGGGTCAATTGCCTGCCAGAGACGACTCAGCAACCCTCCGAGGTGTGCACAACAGGCCCAAATCAAACGTGGAGGAGGGGAGGTCCAAACAATTCATTCAGGTGATAAGCCAATTAACCAATCATCAGTCTTAATTGGATCCAGGGTGTGTGTGACGACACTGGGGCTGAATGGGTTGCTTGGTGCTGGAAACAACCGACAGCTGATGCAATTAGGAGATTGACAGACTAGATGCAGGTATTATATGCAAAAAGCAACACTGCACTGACTGGGCAGACAGAGGAGAAGCTGAAGGAGGCACGACACACACAACTTTCCACTTGCTTGGCTGGAAGGATGATGCTTGCAATCCATTTCAATTTCATTCTGTTTTTTCATACTGGATTAGAAGGGGTGCACCGGTCCTGGAGGTACTGCAATACCAGGTCAATGCGTGGAGTGGACAGAGCAAGCTCTTTTTCCATCTCCCTGTTCGAAAAATCCATTTAATATATGGTCCCCAGATAGGGGACGTATCAGATATTAAACTGATAAGAACAGATACTACACTTGATCTTAGCCAAAAGGCCGAGAAGCGATAACCTGAAAAGGGTTCGCAGTACAGGCCGATGGTCCCCAATGCAGAGCACTAATGAAGGCAATAGACTACTGTCCCCAGCCCAATACACAGTCCGGGAGGCTTCTTTCTCTCACAAACCGGGGAAAACGTTCACGCGCGTCCTACGCACAGAAGTCACACCAGCATGCTTCTTTTCGTGTTTGCTATCTGCATAGCTCCGCCCACACGCGACTTTTGGACACGCCTTTTCTTCGCACGAAATTCCTGGTGCGGTGCCAAAGCACGCCAAGCAGAAAGCATGATAGGAATAGTAGTGAGTGAAAGGAAAAAAAAAAAAAAAAAAAAAAGGATAACCATTGTTGATTGTGATGTCACGGCACCATTGTTGAGTGTTCCATCAGGGCCCTTGTGATGTCATCCAATAGCTGACCTTACTTGACCTCTTTGACCTCTTGACCTGACAAGGCTCTTGTGACACGCGCAGTGTTCCGTCCATTGAACAGACAAGGTAGGTCCAGCTGCATAGGAAGTGCTGGGCTACTTTTTAGCCACTAAGTAATCCAGTTCAAAAGATCCACAAGAGGGAGACACAGGCAAACTTTACTCATTTATTGAAGCACTGCAAAAGCTAAATGGTTACATCCAGCCAACTTGATACAAAAAAGGGTCAATTGCCTGCCAGAGACGACTCAGCAACCCTCCGAGGTGTGCACAACAGGCCCAAATCAAACGTGGAGGAGGGGAGGTCCAAACAATTCATTCAGGTGATAAGCCAATTAACCAATCATCAGTCTTAATTGGATCCAGGGTGTGTGTGACGACACTGGGGCTGAATGGGTTGCTTGGTGCTGGAAACAACCGACAGCTGATGCAATTAGGAGATTGACAGACTAGATGCAGGTATTATATGCAAAAAGCAACACTGCACTGACTGGGCAGACAGAGGAGAAGCTGAAGGAGGCACGACACACACAACTTTCCACTTGCTTGGCTGGAAGGATGATGCTTGCAATCCATTTCAATTTCATTCTGTTTTTTCATACTGGATTAGAAGGGGTGCACCGGTCCTGGAGGTACTGCAATACCAGGTCAATGCGTGGAGTGGACAGAGCAAGCTCTTTTTCCATCTCCCTGTTCGAAAAATCCATTTAATATATGGTCCCCAGATAGGGGACGTATCAGATATTAAACTGATAAGAACAGATACTACACTTGATCTTAGCCAAAAGGCCGAGAAGCGATAACCTGAAAAGGGTTCGCAGTACAGGCCGATGGTCCCCAATGCAGAGCACTAATGAAGGCAATAGACTACTGTCCCCAGCCCAATACACAGTCCGGGAGGCTTCTTTCTCTCACAAACCGGGGAAAACGTTCACGCGCGTCCTACGCACAGAAGTCACACCAGCATGCTTCTTTTCGTGTTTGCTATCTGCATAGCTCCGCCCACACGCGACTTTTGGACACGCCTTTTCTTCGCACGAAATTCCTGGTGCGGTGCCAAAGCACGCCAAGCAGAAAGCATGATAGGAATAGTAGTGAGTGAAAGGAAAAAAAAAAAAAAAAAAAAAAGGATAACCATTGTTGATTGTGATGTCACGGCACCATTGTTGAGTGTTCCATCAGGGCCCTTGTGATGTCATCCAATAGCTGACCTTACTTGACCTCTTTGACCTCTTGACCTGACAAGGCTCTTGTGACACGCGCAGTGTTCCGTCCATTGAACAGACAAGGTAGGTCCAGCTGCATAGGAAGTGCTGGGCTACTTTTTAGCCACTAAGTAATCCAGTTCAAAAGATCCACAAGAGGGAGACACAGGCAAACTTTACTCATTTATTGAAGCACTGCAAAAGCTAAATGGTTACATCCAGCCAACTTGATACAAAAAAGGGTCAATTGCCTGCCAGAGACGACTCAGCAACCCTCCGAGGTGTGCACAACAGGCCCAAATCAAACGTGGAGGAGGGGAGGTCCAAACAATTCATTCAGGTGATAAGCCAATTAACCAATCATCAGTCTTAATTGGATCCAGGGTGTGTGTGACGACACTGGGGCTGAATGGGTTGCTTGGTGCTGGAAACAACCGACAGCTGATGCAATTAGGAGATTGACAGACTAGATGCAGGTATTATATGCAAAAAGCAACACTGCACTGACTGGGCAGACAGAGGAGAAGCTGAAGGAGGCACGACACACACAACTTTCCACTTGCTTGGCTGGAAGGATGATGCTTGCAATCCATTTCAATTTCATTCTGTTTTTTCATACTGGATTAGAAGGGGTGCACCGGTCCTGGAGGTACTGCAATACCAGGTCAATGCGTGGAGTGGACAGAGCAAGCTCTTTTTCCATCTCCCTGTTCGAAAAATCCATTTAATATATGGTCCCCAGATAGGGGACGTATCAGATATTAAACTGATAAGAACAGATACTACACTTGATCTTAGCCAAAAGGCCGAGAAGCGATAACCTGAAAAGGGTTCGCAGTACAGGCCGATGGTCCCCAATGCAGAGCACTAATGAAGGCAATAGACTACTGTCCCCAGCCCAATACACAGTCCGGGAGGCTTCTTTCTCTCACAAACCGGGGAAAACGTTCACGCGCGTCCTACGCACAGAAGTCACACCAGCATGCTTCTTTTCGTGTTTGCTATCTGCATAGCTCCGCCCACACGCGACTTTTGGACACGCCTTTTCTTCGCACGAAATTCCTGGTGCGGTGCCAAAGCACGCCAAGCAGAAAGCATGATAGGAATAGTAGTGAGTGAAAGGAAAAAAAAAAAAAAAAAAAAAAGGATAACCATTGTTGATTGTGATGTCACGGCACCATTGTTGAGTGTTCCATCAGGGCCCTTGTGATGTCATCCAATAGCTGACCTTACTTGACCTCTTTGACCTCTTGACCTGACAAGGCTCTTGTGACACGCGCAGTGTTCCGTCCATTGAACAGACAAGGTAGGTCCAGCTGCATAGGAAGTGCTGGGCTACTTTTTAGCCACTAAGTAATCCAGTTCAAAAGATCCACAAGAGGGAGACACAGGCAAACTTTACTCATTTATTGAAGCACTGCAAAAGCTAAATGGTTACATCCAGCCAACTTGATACAAAAAAGGGTCAATTGCCTGCCAGAGACGACTCAGCAACCCTCCGAGGTGTGCACAACAGGCCCAAATCAAACGTGGAGGAGGGGAGGTCCAAACAATTCATTCAGGTGATAAGCCAATTAACCAATCATCAGTCTTAATTGGATCCAGGGTGTGTGTGACGACACTGGGGCTGAATGGGTTGCTTGGTGCTGGAAACAACCGACAGCTGATGCAATTAGGAGATTGACAGACTAGATGCAGGTATTATATGCAAAAAGCAACACTGCACTGACTGGGCAGACAGAGGAGAAGCTGAAGGAGGCACGACACACACAACTTTCCACTTGCTTGGCTGGAAGGATGATGCTTGCAATCCATTTCAATTTCATTCTGTTTTTTCATACTGGATTAGAAGGGGTGCACCGGTCCTGGAGGTACTGCAATACCAGGTCAATGCGTGGAGTGGACAGAGCAAGCTCTTTTTCCATCTCCCTGTTCGAAAAATCCATTTAATATATGGTCCCCAGATAGGGGACGTATCAGATATTAAACTGATAAGAACAGATACTACACTTGATCTTAGCCAAAAGGCCGAGAAGCGATAACCTGAAAAGGGTTCGCAGTACAGGCCGATGGTCCCCAATGCAGAGCACTAATGAAGGCAATAGACTACTGTCCCCAGCCCAATACACAGTCCGGGAGGCTTCTTTCTCTCACAAACCGGGGAAAACGTTCACGCGCGTCCTACGCACAGAAGTCACACCAGCATGCTTCTTTTCGTGTTTGCTATCTGCATAGCTCCGCCCACACGCGACTTTTGGACACGCCTTTTCTTCGCACGAAATTCCTGGTGCGGTGCCAAAGCACGCCAAGCAGAAAGCATGATAGGAATAGTAGTGAGTGAAAGGAAAAAAAAAAAAAAAAAAAAAAGGATAACCATTGTTGATTGTGATGTCACGGCACCATTGTTGAGTGTTCCATCAGGGCCCTTGTGATGTCATCCAATAGCTGACCTTACTTGACCTCTTTGACCTCTTGACCTGACAAGGCTCTTGTGACACGCGCAGTGTTCCGTCCATTGAACAGACAAGGTAGGTCCAGCTGCATAGGAAGTGCTGGGCTACTTTTTAGCCACTAAGTAATCCAGTTCAAAAGATCCACAAGAGGGAGACACAGGCAAACTTTACTCATTTATTGAAGCACTGCAAAAGCTAAATGGTTACATCCAGCCAACTTGATACAAAAAAGGGTCAATTGCCTGCCAGAGACGACTCAGCAACCCTCCGAGGTGTGCACAACAGGCCCAAATCAAACGTGGAGGAGGGGAGGTCCAAACAATTCATTCAGGTGATAAGCCAATTAACCAATCATCAGTCTTAATTGGATCCAGGGTGTGTGTGACGACACTGGGCTGAATGGGTTGCTTGGTGCTGGAAACAACCGACAGCTGATGCAATTAGGAGATTGACAGACTAGATGCAGGTATTATATGCAAAAAGCAACACTGCACTGACTGGGCAGACAGAGGAGAAGCTGAAGGAGGCACGACACACACAACTTTCCACTTGCTTGGCTGGAAGGATGATGCTTGCAATCCATTTCAATTTCATTCTGTTTTTTCATACTGGATTAGAAGGGGTGCACCGGTCCTGGAGGTACTGCAATACCAGGTCAATGCGTGGAGTGGACAGAGCAAGCTCTTTTTCCATCTCCCTGTTCGAAAAATCCATTTAATATATGGTCCCCAGATAGGGGACGTATCAGATATTAAACTGATAAGAACAGATACTACACTTGATCTTAGCCAAAAGGCCGAGAAGCGATAACCTGAAAAGGGTTCGCAGTACAGGCCGATGGTCCCCAATGCAGAGCACTAATGAAGGCAATAGACTACTGTCCCCAGCCCAATACACAGTCCGGGAGGCTTCTTTCTCTCACAAACCGGGGAAAACGTTCACGCGCGTCCTACGCACAGAAGTCACACCAGCATGCTTCTTTTCGTGTTTGCTATCTGCATAGCTCCGCCCACACGCGACTTTTGGACACGCCTTTTCTTCGCACGAAATTCCTGGTGCGGTGCCAAAGCACGCCAAGCAGAAAGCATGATAGGAATAGTAGTGAGTGAAAGGAAAAAAAAAAAAAAAAAAAAAAGGATAACCATTGTTGATTGTGATGTCACGGCACCATTGTTGAGTGTTCCATCAGGGCCCTTGTGATGTCATCCAATAGCTGACCTTACTTGACCTCTTTGACCTCTTGACCTGACAAGGCTCTTGTGACACGCGCAGTGTTCCGTCCATTGAACAGACAAGGTAGGTCCAGCTGCATAGGAAGTGCTGGGCTACTTTTTAGCCACTAAGTAATCCAGTTCAAAAGATCCACAAGAGGGAGACACAGGCAAACTTTACTCATTTATTGAAGCACTGCAAAAGCTAAATGGTTACATCCAGCCAACTTGATACAAAAAAGGGTCAATTGCCTGCCAGAGACGACTCAGCAACCCTCCGAGGTGTGCACAACAGGCCCAAATCAAACGTGGAGGAGGGGAGGTCCAAACAATTCATTCAGGTGATAAGCCAATTAACCAATCATCAGTCTTAATTGGATCCAGGGTGTGTGTGACGACACTGGGCTGAATGGGTTGCTTGGTGCTGGAAACAACCGACAGCTGATGCAATTAGGAGATTGACAGACTAGATGCAGGTATTATATGCAAAAAGCAACACTGCACTGACTGGGCAGACAGAGGAGAAGCTGAAGGAGGCACGACACACACAACTTTCCACTTGCTTGGCTGGAAGGATGATGCTTGCAATCCATTTCAATTTCATTCTGTTTTTTCATACTGGATTAGAAGGGGTGCACCGGTCCTGGAGGTACTGCAATACCAGGTCAATGCGTGGAGTGGACAGAGCAAGCTCTTTTTCCATCTCCCTGTTCGAAAAATCCATTTAATATATGGTCCCCAGATAGGGGACGTATCAGATATTAAACTGATAAGAACAGATACTACACTTGATCTTAGCCAAAAGGCCGAGAAGCGATAACCTGAAAAGGGTTCGCAGTACAGGCCGATGGTCCCCAATGCAGAGCACTAATGAAGGCAATAGACTACTGTCCCCAGCCCAATACACAGTCCGGGAGGCTTCTTTCTCTCACAAACCGGGGAAAACGTTCACGCGCGTCCTACGCACAGAAGTCACACCAGCATGCTTCTTTTCGTGTTTGCTATCTGCATAGCTCCGCCCACACGCGACTTTTGGACACGCCTTTTCTTCGCACGAAATTCCTGGTGCGGTGCCAAAGCACGCCAAGCAGAAAGCATGATAGGAATAGTAGTGAGTGAAAGGAAAAAAAAAAAAAAAAAAAAAAGGATAACCATTGTTGATTGTGATGTCACGGCACCATTGTTGAGTGTTCCATCAGGGCCCTTGTGATGTCATCCAATAGCTGACCTTACTTGACCTCTTTGACCTCTTGACCTGACAAGGCTCTTGTGACACGCGCAGTGTTCCGTCCATTGAACAGACAAGGTAGGTCCAGCTGCATAGGAAGTGCTGGGCTACTTTTTAGCCACTAAGTAATCCAGTTCAAAAGATCCACAAGAGGGAGACACAGGCAAACTTTACTCATTTATTGAAGCACTGCAAAAGCTAAATGGTTACATCCAGCCAACTTGATACAAAAAAGGGTCAATTGCCTGCCAGAGACGACTCAGCAACCCTCCGAGGTGTGCACAACAGGCCCAAATCAAACGTGGAGGAGGGGAGGTCCAAACAATTCATTCAGGTGATAAGCCAATTAACCAATCATCAGTCTTAATTGGATCCAGGGTGTGTGTGACGACACTGGGGCTGAATGGGTTGCTTGGTGCTGGAAACAACCGACAGCTGATGCAATTAGGAGATTGACAGACTAGATGCAGGTATTATATGCAAAAAGCAACACTGCACTGACTGGGCAGACAGAGGAGAAGCTGAAGGAGGCACGACACACACAACTTTCCACTTGCTTGGCTGGAAGGATGATGCTTGCAATCCATTTCAATTTCATTCTGTTTTTTCATACTGGATTAGAAGGGGTGCACCGGTCCTGGAGGTACTGCAATACCAGGTCAATGCGTGGAGTGGACAGAGCAAGCTCTTTTTCCATCTCCCTGTTCGAAAAATCCATTTAATATATGGTCCCCAGATAGGGGACGTATCAGATATTAAACTGATAAGAACAGATACTACACTTGATCTTAGCCAAAAGGCCGAGAAGCGATAACCTGAAAAGGGTTCGCAGTACAGGCCGATGGTCCCCAATGCAGAGCACTAATGAAGGCAATAGACTACTGTCCCCAGCCCAATACACAGTCCGGGAGGCTTCTTTCTCTCACAAACCGGGGAAAACGTTCACGCGCGTCCTACGCACAGAAGTCACACCAGCATGCTTCTTTTCGTGTTTGCTATCTGCATAGCTCCGCCCACACGCGACTTTTGGACACGCCTTTTCTTCGCACGAAATTCCTGGTGCGGTGCCAAAGCACGCCAAGCAGAAAGCATGATAGGAATAGTAGTGAGTGAAAGGAAAAAAAAAAAAAAAAAAAAAAGGATAACCATTGTTGATTGTGATGTCACGGCACCATTGTTGAGTGTTCCATCAGGGCCCTTGTGATGTCATCCAATAGCTGACCTTACTTGACCTCTTTGACCTCTTGACCTGACAAGGCTCTTGTGACACGCGCAGTGTTCCGTCCATTGAACAGACAAGGTAGGTCCAGCTGCATAGGAAGTGCTGGGCTACTTTTTAGCCACTAAGTAATCCAGTTCAAAAGATCCACAAGAGGGAGACACAGGCAAACTTTACTCATTTATTGAAGCACTGCAAAAGCTAAATGGTTACATCCAGCCAACTTGATACAAAAAAGGGTCAATTGCCTGCCAGAGACGACTCAGCAACCCTCCGAGGTGTGCACAACAGGCCCAAATCAAACGTGGAGGAGGGGAGGTCCAAACAATTCATTCAGGTGATAAGCCAATTAACCAATCATCAGTCTTAATTGGATCCAGGGTGTGTGTGACGACACTGGGGCTGAATGGGTTGCTTGGTGCTGGAAACAACCGACAGCTGATGCAATTAGGAGATTGACAGACTAGATGCAGGTATTATATGCAAAAAGCAACACTGCACTGACTGGGCAGACAGAGGAGAAGCTGAAGGAGGCACGACACACACAACTTTCCACTTGCTTGGCTGGAAGGATGATGCTTGCAATCCATTTCAATTTCATTCTGTTTTTTCATACTGGATTAGAAGGGGTGCACCGGTCCTGGAGGTACTGCAATACCAGGTCAATGCGTGGAGTGGACAGAGCAAGCTCTTTTTCCATCTCCCTGTTCGAAAAATCCATTTAATATATGGTCCCCAGATAGGGGACGTATCAGATATTAAACTGATAAGAACAGATACTACACTTGATCTTAGCCAAAAGGCCGAGAAGCGATAACCTGAAAAGGGTTCGCAGTACAGGCCGATGGTCCCCAATGCAGAGCACTAATGAAGGCAATAGACTACTGTCCCCAGCCCAATACACAGTCCGGGAGGCTTCTTTCTCTCACAAACCGGGGAAAACGTTCACGCGCGTCCTACGCACAGAAGTCACACCAGCATGCTTCTTTTCGTGTTTGCTATCTGCATAGCTCCGCCCACACGCGACTTTTGGACACGCCTTTTCTTCGCACGAAATTCCTGGTGCGGTGCCAAAGCACGCCAAGCAGAAAGCATGATAGGAATAGTAGTGAGTGAAAGGAAAAAAAAAAAAAAAAAAAAAAAGGATAACCATTGTTGATTGTGATGTCACGGCACCATTGTTGAGTGTTCCATCAGGGCCCTTGTGATGTCATCCAATAGCTGACCTTACTTGACCTCTTTGACCTCTTGACCTGACAAGGCTCTTGTGACACGCGCAGTGTTCCGTCCATTGAACAGACAAGGTAGGTCCAGCTGCATAGGAAGTGCTGGGCTACTTTTTAGCCACTAAGTAATCCAGTTCAAAAGATCCACAAGAGGGAGACACAGGCAAACTTTACTCATTTATTGAAGCACTGCAAAAGCTAAATGGTTACATCCAGCCAACTTGATACAAAAAAGGGTCAATTGCCTGCCAGAGACGACTCAGCAACCCTCCGAGGTGTGCACAACAGGCCCAAATCAAACGTGGAGGAGGGGAGGTCCAAACAATTCATTCAGGTGATAAGCCAATTAACCAATCATCAGTCTAATTGGATCCAGGGTGTGTGTGACGACACTGGGCTGAATGGGTTGCTTGGTGCTGGAAACAACCGACAGCTGATGCAATTAGGAGATTGACAGACTAGATGCAGGTATTATATGCAAAAAGCAACACTGCACTGACTGGGCAGACAGAGGAGAAGCTGAAGGAGGCACGACACACACAACTTTCCACTTGCTTGGCTGGAAGGATGATGCTTGCAATCCATTTCAATTTCATTCTGTTTTTTCATACTGGATTAGAAGGGGTGCACCGGTCCTGGAGGTACTGCAATACCAGGTCAATGCGTGGAGTGGACAGAGCAAGCTCTTTTTCCATCTCCCTGTTCGAAAAATCCATTTAATATATGGTCCCCAGATAGGGGACGTATCAGATATTAAACTGATAAGAACAGATACTACACTTGATCTTAGCCAAAAGGCCGAGAAGCGATAACCTGAAAAGGGTTCGCAGTACAGGCCGATGGTCCCCAATGCAGAGCACTAATGAAGGCAATAGACTACTGTCCCCAGCCCAATACACAGTCCGGGAGGCTTCTTTCTCTCACAAACCGGGGAAAACGTTCACGCGCGTCCTACGCACAGAAGTCACACCAGCATGCTTCTTTTCGTGTTTGCTATCTGCATAGCTCCGCCCACACGCGACTTTTGGACACGCCTTTTCTTCGCACGAAATTCCTGGTGCGGTGCCAAAGCACGCCAAGCAGAAAGCATGATAGGAATAGTAGTGAGTGAAAGGAAAAAAAAAAAAAAAAAAAAAAGGATAACCATTGTTGATTGTGATGTCACGGCACCATTGTTGAGTGTTCCATCAGGGCCCTTGTGATGTCATCCAATAGCTGACCTTACTTGACCTCTTTGACCTCTTGACCTGACAAGGCTCTTGTGACACGCGCAGTGTTCCGTCCATTGAACAGACAAGGTAGGTCCAGCTGCATAGGAAGTGCTGGGCTACTTTTTAGCCACTAAGTAATCCAGTTCAAAAGATCCACAAGAGGGAGACACAGGCAAACTTTACTCATTTATTGAAGCACTGCAAAAGCTAAATGGTTACATCCAGCCAACTTGATACAAAAAAGGGTCAATTGCCTGCCAGAGACGACTCAGCAACCCTCCGAGGTGTGCACAACAGGCCCAAATCAAACGTGGAGGAGGGGAGGTCCAAACAATTCATTCAGGTGATAAGCCAATTAACCAATCATCAGTCTTAATTGGATCCAGGGTGTGTGTGACGACACTGGGCTGAATGGGTTGCTTGGTGCTGGAAACAACCGACAGCTGATGCAATTAGGAGATTGACAGACTAGATGCAGGTATTATATGCAAAAAGCAACACTGCACTGACTGGGCAGACAGAGGAGAAGCTGAAGGAGGCACGACACACACAACTTTCCACTTGCTTGGCTGGAAGGATGATGCTTGCAATCCATTTCAATTTCATTCTGTTTTTTCATACTGGATTAGAAGGGGTGCACCGGTCCTGGAGGTACTGCAATACCAGGTCAATGCGTGGAGTGGACAGAGCAAGCTCTTTTTCCATCTCCCTGTTCGAAAAATCCATTTAATATATGGTCCCCAGATAGGGGACGTATCAGATATTAAACTGATAAGAACAGATTTTTTTTTTTTTTTTTTTTTTTTTTTTTTTTTTTTTTTACCACATCAGGTAAGTTTTCAAGCACTCAAAATACATCTTCTTGGTATCTTAGAGGCAACACCAAATCATCATTGGTTGCTTTAAACTTCATCATCGTGGTTATCTTTATTTTATTTAACAAGAAATTTCCATTTTTTGCATTTCCAATAACCCTCGCTATCTAAACCACCACCATACTGTCTATCCCATCTATATATAAAATATAATCTTGATAGAACAAGTTTCACACCTTCCTTTACCGACCACAATTCTCTCTTAAAAACCATTAAATTTCTCGCATCCCACAAACTTTCCATCATGCAAACCATAATAAACCATAATAACCTAACCTTCTGTTTACCTTTTGCCCCAATCCCAAACAAAGCTACTTTCTCATTCATATATGTAACACCTGTCAGTTCTTTTATCAAGCCTCCCATTCCCTTCCATACCTCCTTTGCATACTTGCATTCCCAAAACAGATGCCTCACACTTTCACTCTCCCCACAACCATCCCTTGGGCACACTTCAGATCTTACTAGATCTCTCCTTTTCTGTACCTCTCTTACTGGCAATACATTCTGCAAACCCATCCATACGATATCTCTCTGTCTATTCGAAACTCCTTTAATCGCCAATTTTTCCCATACTTTCTCCGCCTCACACAACCTCAAACCATGAATATCACATACAATCTCTTTCTTACGCAATATATTCATTACATACTTCTTATTTTTAAACTCCTCCATTTTAATACTTAACAAATCATATCTTCTAATAAACGTCTCTATTATCCTATACCATTTAGCACACACAAAAGCAATCGGCACCCTTGCATCTCTCTTACTCCACCTCAAACCAAACATCATCCATCCCGCCATATATCTCATCATATAAGCACATTTATTCTCTTTCTCAATCAAGACTACAAAAGTTTTAACATAACATAAACCAAAGAAAATCTCAAAATTCGGAAACTCCAATCCTCCATTCTCTCTTAATTTATACACATATTCTCTTTTCGCTTTCTCCATTCTACTCCCCCATAAAAAAGTAAACACCATTTTCTCTACTTTTTTTAATTTCATCACATTCCCCGGATACACTCCATACACAAACCATACGATCGGCAAAATAATAGCTTTAATTATCAAAGTCTTTCAGTCAAACTCAAATCTCTCAGTCTCCAGAAATTCAACTTTCTGTCTATTCTTTTCCCACATTCATCCCAACTTTCGTTACCTTTCATATCATCATTAAATAAAATTCCCAACACTTTAATAGAACCCCTTTCCCAATTCACACCTTCCATCCTAACCTCACTATCTCCAAAACACTTAAAAGAACATTTATCCCAATTAACTTTGAATCCTGATGCTCCACAAAACAAATCCAAAATCAATCTTCCTCTCCTCATTGCAGCCATATTATCATTCACAATTACAATATCATCCATATAACCTAAAACATTCACATATTTCCCTTTACTCCCAGGTATTAACACTCCTCTCATTACCTTATCCTTTCTCATCATACACATCAAGACTTCAATTACACTAATAAACAGGACTGGCGACATTGGGCACCCTTGCCTTACTCCCGACTGAACCCTTATCTTATGACTTAAATTACCATTCACCAGAATCTTGCTTCCCACACCCTCATACAAACTCTTCACGCACCTCAAAAATTTTACCGGATATCCCATTCTCTTTAGCACTTCAAACATAAAATCATGCGCCACCCGATCAAAAGCTTTCTCAAAGTCTACTGATAGAAGCATACATTTCTGTTTCCTATTCTCACAGTCTCCAATCATATCCCTTAGCAAAACCAAATTCTCCGTCATACTTCTCCCTGGCACAGCACATACCTGATCTTCTTGCACAACTTTCCCAACCACTTCACGCATACGATTCGCCAACACCTTACTAAAAATTTTGTAATCAACATTCAACAAAGTGATTGGTCTCCAATTACTCAAAAGCATTTTCTCACCTTTTTTATAAATCAGCACCACCACTCCTTCTTTCATTGAATCACCCAGAACTCCATTCTTCCACATAAATTTGCATACTTCAGTGAAATCCACTCCCATCCATTCCCATGTTTTTACATACAACTCCGCAGGTATCCCATCATTCCCTGGTGTTTTATTTCTTTTAGCTCCAAACACAACTTTCTTAATCTCACCCACAGTAATGTCTTCACACAACAATTCACCTTCCTCATTGTTCAAGCTCATTTCTATACTCTTCAAAACTTCATTCATCAAACTTTTATCTACTCCTTTTTTTGCATATAAATTTGCATAAAATTTCTCCACCTCACCCATCATTTCTTCCCCACTCACACACTCTCCCAAATTATTTACAACTTCACACATGTCATCCTTCTTTCCGCATACTTTTTTAAAGAAAAATCTCGTGCACTTCTCATTTTCTTCCAAACATTCCACTTTTGACCGAAAGATTATTTCTTTCCCTTTTTTCTCAATAAACTGTTTTAGTTCTTTCTTAGTCTGTTCAATTAAATCATCCACATCCACCCCTAATCTACTCAGCTTTCTCAACCACTCTAATCTCATATTCAGTTCATTATACATAATCCTCATTCTTCTTGCCATTTTACATCCCCACTTTCTAAAAAAGAATTTAATTCTTCCCTTCACCCACTCCCACCATTTCAAAATATTTTCAAAACCATCCATCCTACTTCTCCATATCATATATTCAATTCTAAATGCGTTCATTACCCTCTCATCATCTAGTAAACTTATATTCAACTTCCAGCAACCTTTCCCATATATATTTTTGATATTACCTTCCACGCAAACTTTTAAACACTCATGATCTGAAAAAAAAACACCATCCTGTACATAACTTACACACTCTAAATTTTTAGAAAAAAAGATATAATCGATCCTTGATTCTACTCCCCCTCTATCAGCCTTGTATGTGCTTGGTGGTGGTTTCCCCAAAACCGTTTCTGCTGCATCTAAAAAAGAGAGGTCATCAATTAATTGTTTTAATTTTTCCCCTGACACATCTCGCTTTTCACCTACTATCACACTATTGAAGTCACCTACAAGCATCGTCGGAATTCTCCCTAACAAAAAAACATTCAATTTACCCAACAGCTCCATTCTCTCTTCTTTTTTTGTTGAGCCATAAACATTAATTACTTTAAATCTCCATCTTTTATACCTAATTTCTACCACCAGACATCTCCCTGGTTCAACCACTGTATAACATTCCACATGCATACTTTTGTTTCTCAACAAAATACCCACACCAACATTTCTATTTTCACTTGACCCTGACCACACAGATTCTCCATAAGGCCATTCATCCTCCTCTAAAGACACAGATATTCCACACTCCTGTAAGCAAATAATGTCAGCTCCTTGGTTTCTCAAGTAGTCCAGAATTACTGCTCTCCTTGCTCTGGATTTTAAGAGCCTTACATTTAAGGATAGGAGATGTATGGCAACTCTGCTCTCCATGCCTTGTACCATCTAATTATATATTGTCCACATCTCCATCTTGATATCATTCGGACTCTTCTGGACGGTGGTAACTTGGCATACAGCCCCCAGTCTCTACTCCTTCTAAAAAAAGGACCTGGTTAGGGGAATCAGAGGGGAAGGTTCTGACCTCAGTAGAGCTGCCATCGTCACTGAGAGGCGACAAGGCAGGCCTAAACTTTTTAGAAAGGCTCTCCTCACCCTCACCATCTGACCCAGAAGGCCTTTTGGTGAGGTCACCTTGTTCACAAGGTTGCTCACAGGGGATTCCGCTTTCTTCACTGTAGCACAAAACTGGGGTTGCGGACATAGGGATTTCCATTTCCCCTTCTCCCTGCAGTCCTGTTACCTCATCTGATGGCAAATCCAAAATCATGTCGAAGGAAAAGTCAATTCCTCTTTCTACATCACATGTCTCCTCACCCTGAGGCTGGTGAGGGACCTGCACCTTTGGATCCCTTAAAGAGTCTAGGGGTCTCCCTGAGGAGGATCCTTGGGAAGTATTCCCTGGGGCTCCTCTTGCAGCTTCCGAGTAAGTCTTTTTACTCCTCGGGTTCAGAGGGCAATTCCTAAAAGTATGCCCAGCATTCCCGCACACATTGCATATAATTGGGTTGGTACAGGATTTTGCCAAGTGCCCTTCCTGGTTACACTTTGAGCACATCAAATTAGTCTCCTGACATTCCTCCACCACATGCCCATATATTTTGCACCTCCTGCAAAAGGTTGGGGCCCCTTCAAAAAACAAAAGTCCTCTATCTTTACCAATAGAAAAAGACTCCGGGGGGTATGTCATTCCTCCAGCACAGGTTGGGTCTGCTTTAAATTTAACGAAAAATTTATGCTTTCCCGTCCACAAGAGAACCCGATTCAATACCTTATGTGAATATCTAATCTCCTCACAGTATCTTTGTAAAAAAACATGAATGGTTTCGACCGACACATAGGGATTATACATATACACAACTAAAGGTGTAGAATCATTAAATAACAACGTGAAGGTTAAACCTTCCAGATCTGGGTTTCTTTCGTTGGTTCGTAGAAACAAAACCAAATTGTGGCATGCCTGTGCAGAGTTCAATACAAGAGTATACCTCCCCTTCCTAGGATCCTGCAAGCATAGAATATCTTCACGACATAAGTGCAAAGTTTTGAAAAGTACCTCATTGACCAGGTAGTCCATCGTAAATTTCTGCTTCTTCCCCTCTGCGATATCGATTCCAAAACCGTTTCGGACCCGGAAATCTCCGGTCCCTGCCGGACGTATAACAACGCCCATCTTGACTGGATGCCGTCCGACCGCCGTCCTCCGTCCACCGTCCACCGTCTGCCGTCCGTCGTCCACCGTCCACCGATCGCCTTCTCAAACCTCAGCCTTGGCTGCGTCCGGACAAGCCATGATCTTAGCCAAAAGGCCGAGAAGCGATAACCTGAAAAGGGTTCGCAGTACAGGCCGATGGTCCCCAATGCAGAGCACTAATGAAGGCAATAGACTACTGTCCCCAGCCCAATACACAGTCCGGGAGGCTTCTTTCTCTCACAAACCGGGGAAAACGTTCACGCGCGTCCTACGCACAGAAGTCACACCAGCATGCTTCTTTTCGTGTTTGCTATCTGCATAGCTCCGCCCACACGCGACTTTTGGACACGCCTTTTCTTCGCACGAAATTCCTGGTGCGGTGCCAAAGCACGCCAAGCAGAAAGCATGATAGGAATAGTAGTGAGTGAAAGGAAAAAAAAAAAAAAAAAAAAAAAAAAGGATAACCATTGTTGATTGTGATGTCACGGCACCATTGTTGAGTGTTCCATCAGGGCCCTTGTGATGTCATCCAATAGCTGACCTTACTTGACCTCTTTGACCTCTTGACCTGACAAGGCTCTTGTGACACGCGCAGTGTTCCGTCCATTGAACAGACAAGGTAGGTCCAGCTGCATAGGAAGTGCTGGGCTACTTTTTAGCCACTAAGTAATCCAGTTCAAAAGATCCACAAGAGGGAGACACAGGCAAACTTTACTCATTTATTGAAGCACTGCAAAAGCTAAATGGTTACATCCAGCCAACTTGATACAAAAAAGGGTCAATTGCCTGCCAGAGACGACTCAGCAACCCTCCGAGGTGTGCACAACAGGCCCAAATCAAACGTGGAGGAGGGGAGGTCCAAACAATTCATTCAGGTGATAAGCCAATTAACCAATCATCAGTCCTAATTGGATCCAGGGTGTGTGGACGACTGGGCTGAATGGGTTGCTTGGTGCTGGAAACAACCGACAGCTGATGCAATTAGGAGATTGACAGACTAGATGCAGGTATTATATGCAAAAAGCAACACTGCACTGACTGGGCAGACAGAGGAGAAGCTGAAGGAGGCACGACACACACAACTTTCCACTTGCTTGGCTGGAAGGATGATGCTTGCAATCCATTTCAATTTCATTCTGTTTTTTCATACTGGATTAGAAGGGGTGCACCGGTCCTGGAGGTACTGCAATACCAGGTCAATGCGTGGAGTGGACAGAGCAAGCTCTTTTTCCATCTCCCTGTTCGAAAAATCCATTTAATATATGGTCCCCAGATAGGGGACGTATCAGATATTAAACTGATAAGAACAGATACTACACTTGATCTTAGCCAAAAGGCCGAGAAGCGATAACCTGAAAAGGGTTCGCAGTACAGGCCGATGGTCCCCAATGCAGAGCACTAATGAAGGCAATAGACTACTGTCCCCAGCCCAATACACAGTCCGGGAGGCTTCTTTCTCTCACAAACCGGGGAAAACGTTCACGCGCGTCCTACGCACAGAAGTCACACCAGCATGCTTCTTTTCGTGTTTGCTATCTGCATAGCTCCGCCCACACGCGACTTTTGGACACGCCTTTTCTTCGCACGAAATTCCTGGTGCGGTGCCAAAGCACGCCAAGCAGAAAGCATGATAGGAATAGTAGTGAGTGAAAGGAAAAAAAAAAAAAAAAAAAAAAAAAAGGATAACCATTGTTGATTGTGATGTCACGGCACCATTGTTGAGTGTTCCATCAGGGCCCTTGTGATGTCATCCAATAGCTGACCTTACTTGACCTCTTTGACCTCTTGACCTGACAAGGCTCTTGTGACACGCGCAGTGTTCCGTCCATTGAACAGACAAGGTAGGTCCAGCTGCATAGGAAGTGCTGGGCTACTTTTTAGCCACTAAGTAATCCAGTTCAAAAGATCCACAAGAGGGAGACACAGGCAAACTTTACTCATTTATTGAAGCACTGCAAAAGCTAAATGGTTACATCCAGCCAACTTGATACAAAAAAGGGTCAATTGCCTGCCAGAGACGACTCAGCAACCCTCCGAGGTGTGCACAACAGGCCCAAATCAAACGTGGAGGAGGGGAGGTCCAAACAATTCATTCAGGTGATAAGCCAATTAACCAATCATCAGTCTAATTGGATCCAGGGTGTGTGTGACGACACTGGGCTGAATGGGTTGCTTGGTGCTGGAAACAACCGACAGCTGATGCAATTAGGAGATTGACAGACTAGATGCAGGTATTATATGCAAAAAGCAACACTGCACTGACTGGGCAGACAGAGGAGAAGCTGAAGGAGGCACGACACACACAACTTTCCACTTGCTTGGCTGGAAGGATGATGCTTGCAATCCATTTCAATTTCATTCTGTTTTTTCATACTGGATTAGAAGGGGTGCACCGGTCCTGGAGGTACTGCAATACCAGGTCAATGCGTGGAGTGGACAGAGCAAGCTCTTTTTCCATCTCCCTGTTCGAAAAATCCATTTAATATATGGTCCCCAGATAGGGGACGTATCAGATATTAAACTGATAAGAACAGATACTACACTTGATCTTAGCCAAAAGGCCGAGAAGCGATAACCTGAAAAGGGTTCGCAGTACAGGCCGATGGTCCCCAATGCAGAGCACTAATGAAGGCAATAGACTACTGTCCCCAGCCCAATACACAGTCCGGGAGGCTTCTTTCTCTCACAAACCGGGGAAAACGTTCACGCGCGTCCTACGCACAGAAGTCACACCAGCATGCTTCTTTTCGTGTTTGCTATCTGCATAGCTCCGCCCACACGCGACTTTTGGACACGCCTTTTCTTCGCACGAAATTCCTGGTGCGGTGCCAAAGCACGCCAAGCAGAAAGCATGATAGGAATAGTAGTGAGTGAAAGGAAAAAAAAAAAAAAAAAAAAAAAAAAAAGGATAACCATTGTTGATTGTGATGTCACGGCACCATTGTTGAGTGTTCCATCAGGGCCCTTGTGATGTCATCCAATAGCTGACCTTACTTGACCTCTTTGACCTCTTGACCTGACAAGGCTCTTGTGACACGCGCAGTGTTCCGTCCATTGAACAGACAAGGTAGGTCCAGCTGCATAGGAAGTGCTGGGCTACTTTTTAGCCACTAAGTAATCCAGTTCAAAAGATCCACAAGAGGGAGACACAGGCAAACTTTACTCATTTATTGAAGCACTGCAAAAGCTAAATGGTTACATCCAGCCAACTTGATACAAAAAAGGGTCAATTGCCTGCCAGAGACGACTCAGCAACCCTCCGAGGTGTGCACAACAGGCCCAAATCAAACGTGGAGGAGGGGAGGTCCAAACAATTCATTCAGGTGATAAGCCAATTAACCAATCATCAGTCTAATTGGATCCAGGGTGTGAGGAGACTGGGCTGAATGGGTTGCTTGGTGCTGGAAACAACCGACAGCTGATGCAATTAGGAGATTGACAGACTAGATGCAGGTATTATATGCAAAAAGCAACACTGCACTGACTGGGCAGACAGAGGAGAAGCTGAAGGAGGCACGACACACACAACTTTCCACTTGCTTGGCTGGAAGGATGATGCTTGCAATCCATTTCAATTTCATTCTGTTTTTTCATACTGGATTAGAAGGGGTGCACCGGTCCTGGAGGTACTGCAATACCAGGTCAATGCGTGGAGTGGACAGAGCAAGCTCTTTTTCCATCTCCCTGTTCGAAAAATCCATTTAATATATGGTCCCCAGATAGGGGACGTATCAGATATTAAACTGATAAGAACAGATACTACACTTGATCTTAGCCAAAAGGCCGAGAAGCGATAACCTGAAAAGGGTTCGCAGTACAGGCCGATGGTCCCCAATGCAGAGCACTAATGAAGGCAATAGACTACTGTCCCCAGCCCAATACACAGTCCGGGAGGCTTCTTTCTCTCACAAACCGGGGAAAACGTTCACGCGCGTCCTACGCACAGAAGTCACACCAGCATGCTTCTTTTCGTGTTTGCTATCTGCATAGCTCCGCCCACACGCGACTTTTGGACACGCCTTTTCTTCGCACGAAATTCCTGGTGCGGTGCCAAAGCACGCCAAGCAGAAAGCATGATAGGAATAGTAGTGAGTGAAAGGAAAAAAAAAAAAAAAAAAAAAAAAAGGATAACCATTGTTGATTGTGATGTCACGGCACCATTGTTGAGTGTTCCATCAGGGCCCTTGTGATGTCATCCAATAGCTGACCTTACTTGACCTCTTTGACCTCTTGACCTGACAAGGCTCTTGTGACACGCGCAGTGTTCCGTCCATTGAACAGACAAGGTAGGTCCAGCTGCATAGGAAGTGCTGGGCTACTTTTTAGCCACTAAGTAATCCAGTTCAAAAGATCCACAAGAGGGAGACACAGGCAAACTTTACTCATTTATTGAAGCACTGCAAAAGCTAAATGGTTACATCCAGCCAACTTGATACAAAAAAGGGTCAATTGCCTGCCAGAGACGACTCAGCAACCCTCCGAGGTGTGCACAACAGGCCCAAATCAAACGTGGAGGAGGGGAGGTCCAAACAATTCATTCAGGTGATAAGCCAATTAACCAATCATCAGTCTTAATTGGATCCAGGGTGTGTGTGACGACACTGGGCTGAATGGGTTGCTTGGTGCTGGAAACAACCGACAGCTGATGCAATTAGGAGATTGACAGACTAGATGCAGGTATTATATGCAAAAAGCAACACTGCACTGACTGGGCAGACAGAGGAGAAGCTGAAGGAGGCACGACACACACAACTTTCCACTTGCTTGGCTGGAAGGATGATGCTTGCAATCCATTTCAATTTCATTCTGTTTTTTCATACTGGATTAGAAGGGGTGCACCGGTCCTGGAGGTACTGCAATACCAGGTCAATGCGTGGAGTGGACAGAGCAAGCTCTTTTTCCATCTCCCTGTTCGAAAAATCCATTTAATATATGGTCCCCAGATAGGGGACGTATCAGATATTAAACTGATAAGAACAGATACTACACTTGATCTTAGCCAAAAGGCCGAGAAGCGATAACCTGAAAAGGGTTCGCAGTACAGGCCGATGGTCCCCAATGCAGAGCACTAATGAAGGCAATAGACTACTGTCCCCAGCCCAATACACAGTCCGGGAGGCTTCTTTCTCTCACAAACCGGGGAAAACGTTCACGCGCGTCCTACGCACAGAAGTCACACCAGCATGCTTCTTTTCGTGTTTGCTATCTGCATAGCTCCGCCCACACGCGACTTTTGGACACGCCTTTTCTTCGCACGAAATTCCTGGTGCGGTGCCAAAGCACGCCAAGCAGAAAGCATGATAGGAATAGTAGTGAGTGAAAGGAAAAAAAAAAAAAAAAAAAAAAAAAAAAGGATAACCATTGTTGATTGTGATGTCACGGCACCATTGTTGAGTGTTCCATCAGGGCCCTTGTGATGTCATCCAATAGCTGACCTTACTTGACCTCTTTGACCTCTTGACCTGACAAGGCTCTTGTGACACGCGCAGTGTTCCGTCCATTGAACAGACAAGGTAGGTCCAGCTGCATAGGAAGTGCTGGGCTACTTTTTAGCCACTAAGTAATCCAGTTCAAAAGATCCACAAGAGGGAGACACAGGCAAACTTTACTCATTTATTGAAGCACTGCAAAAGCTAAATGGTTACATCCAGCCAACTTGATACAAAAAAGGGTCAATTGCCTGCCAGAGACGACTCAGCAACCCTCCGAGGTGTGCACAACAGGCCCAAATCAAACGTGGAGGAGGGGAGGTCCAAACAATTCATTCAGGTGATAAGCCAATTAACCAATCATCAGTCCTAATTGGATCCAGGGTGTGTGTGACGACCTGGGCTGAATGGGTTGCTTGGTGCTGGAAACAACCGACAGCTGATGCAATTAGGAGATTGACAGACTAGATGCAGGTATTATATGCAAAAAGCAACACTGCACTGACTGGGCAGACAGAGGAGAAGCTGAAGGAGGCACGACACACACAACTTTCCACTTGCTTGGCTGGAAGGATGATGCTTGCAATCCATTTCAATTTCATTCTGTTTTTTCATACTGGATTAGAAGGGGTGCACCGGTCCTGGAGGTACTGCAATACCAGGTCAATGCGTGGAGTGGACAGAGCAAGCTCTTTTTCCATCTCCCTGTTCGAAAAATCCATTTAATATATGGTCCCCAGATAGGGGACGTATCAGATATTAAACTGATAAGAACAGATACTACACTTGATCTTAGCCAAAAGGCCGAGAAGCGATAACCTGAAAAGGGTTCGCAGTACAGGCCGATGGTCCCCAATGCAGAGCACTAATGAAGGCAATAGACTACTGTCCCCAGCCCAATACACAGTCCGGGAGGCTTCTTTCTCTCACAAACCGGGGAAAACGTTCACGCGCGTCCTACGCACAGAAGTCACACCAGCATGCTTCTTTTCGTGTTTGCTATCTGCATAGCTCCGCCCACACGCGACTTTTGGACACGCCTTTTCTTCGCACGAAATTCCTGGTGCGGTGCCAAAGCACGCCAAGCAGAAAGCATGATAGGAATAGTAGTGAGTGAAAGGAAAAAAAAAAAAAAAAAAAAAAAGGATAACCATTGTTGATTGTGATGTCACGGCACCATTGTTGAGTGTTCCATCAGGGCCCTTGTGATGTCATCCAATAGCTGACCTTACTTGACCTCTTTGACCTCTTGACCTGACAAGGCTCTTGTGACACGCGCAGTGTTCCGTCCATTGAACAGACAAGGTAGGTCCAGCTGCATAGGAAGTGCTGGGCTACTTTTTAGCCACTAAGTAATCCAGTTCAAAAGATCCACAAGAGGGAGACACAGGCAAACTTTACTCATTTATTGAAGCACTGCAAAAGCTAAATGGTTACATCCAGCCAACTTGATACAAAAAAGGGTCAATTGCCTGCCAGAGACGACTCAGCAACCCTCCGAGGTGTGCACAACAGGCCCAAATCAAACGTGGAGGAGGGGAGGTCCAAACAATTCATTCAGGTGATAAGCCAATTAACCAATCATCAGTCTTAATTGGATCCAGGGTGTGTGTGACGACACTGGGGCTGAATGGGTTGCTTGGTGCTGGAAACAACCGACAGCTGATGCAATTAGGAGATTGACAGACTAGATGCAGGTATTATATGCAAAAAGCAACACTGCACTGACTGGGCAGACAGAGGAGAAGCTGAAGGAGGCACGACACACACAACTTTCCACTTGCTTGGCTGGAAGGATGATGCTTGCAATCCATTTCAATTTCATTCTGTTTTTTCATACTGGATTAGAAGGGGTGCACCGGTCCTGGAGGTACTGCAATACCAGGTCAATGCGTGGAGTGGACAGAGCAAGCTCTTTTTCCATCTCCCTGTTCGAAAAATCCATTTAATATATGGTCCCCAGATAGGGGACGTATCAGATATTAAACTGATAAGAACAGATACTACACTTGATCTTAGCCAAAAGGCCGAGAAGCGATAACCTGAAAAGGGTTCGCAGTACAGGCCGATGGTCCCCAATGCAGAGCACTAATGAAGGCAATAGACTACTGTCCCCAGCCCAATACACAGTCCGGGAGGCTTCTTTCTCTCACAAACCGGGGAAAACGTTCACGCGCGTCCTACGCACAGAAGTCACACCAGCATGCTTCTTTTCGTGTTTGCTATCTGCATAGCTCCGCCCACACGCGACTTTTGGACACGCCTTTTCTTCGCACGAAATTCCTGGTGCGGTGCCAAAGCACGCCAAGCAGAAAGCATGATAGGAATAGTAGTGAGTGAAAGGAAAAAAAAAAAAAAAAAAAAAAAAAAAGGATAACCATTGTTGATTGTGATGTCACGGCACCATTGTTGAGTGTTCCATCAGGGCCCTTGTGATGTCATCCAATAGCTGACCTTACTTGACCTCTTTGACCTCTTGACCTGACAAGGCTCTTGTGACACGCGCAGTGTTCCGTCCATTGAACAGACAAGGTAGGTCCAGCTGCATAGGAAGTGCTGGGCTACTTTTTAGCCACTAAGTAATCCAGTTCAAAAGATCCACAAGAGGGAGACACAGGCAAACTTTACTCATTTATTGAAGCACTGCAAAAGCTAAATGGTTACATCCAGCCAACTTGATACAAAAAAGGGTCAATTGCCTGCCAGAGACGACTCAGCAACCCTCCGAGGTGTGCACAACAGGCCCAAATCAAACGTGGAGGAGGGGAGGTCCAAACAATTCATTCAGGTGATAAGCCAATTAACCAATCATCAGTCTTAATTGGATCCAGGGTGTGTGTGACGACACTGGGCTGAATGGGTTGCTTGGTGCTGGAAACAACCGACAGCTGATGCAATTAGGAGATTGACAGACTAGATGCAGGTATTATATGCAAAAAGCAACACTGCACTGACTGGGCAGACAGAGGAGAAGCTGAAGGAGGCACGACACACACAACTTTCCACTTGCTTGGCTGGAAGGATGATGCTTGCAATCCATTTCAATTTCATTCTGTTTTTTCATACTGGATTAGAAGGGGTGCACCGGTCCTGGAGGTACTGCAATACCAGGTCAATGCGTGGAGTGGACAGAGCAAGCTCTTTTTCCATCTCCCTGTTCGAAAAATCCATTTAATATATGGTCCCCAGATAGGGGACGTATCAGATATTAAACTGATAAGAACAGATACTACACTTGATCTTAGCCAAAAGGCCGAGAAGCGATAACCTGAAAAGGGTTCGCAGTACAGGCCGATGGTCCCCAATGCAGAGCACTAATGAAGGCAATAGACTACTGTCCCCAGCCCAATACACAGTCCGGGAGGCTTCTTTCTCTCACAAACCGGGGAAAACGTTCACGCGCGTCCTACGCACAGAAGTCACACCAGCATGCTTCTTTTCGTGTTTGCTATCTGCATAGCTCCGCCCACACGCGACTTTTGGACACGCCTTTTCTTCGCACGAAATTCCTGGTGCGGTGCCAAAGCACGCCAAGCAGAAAGCATGATAGGAATAGTAGTGAGGGAAAGGAAAAAAAAAAAAAAAAAAAAAAAAGGATAACCATTGTTGATTGTGATGTCACGGCACCATTGTTGAGTGTTCCATCAGGGCCCTTGTGATGTCATCCAATAGCTGACCTTACTTGACCTCTTTGACCTCTTGACCTGACAAGGCTCTTGTGACACGCGCAGTGTTCCGTCCATTGAACAGACAAGGTAGGTCCAGCTGCATAGGAAGTGCTGGGCTACTTTTTAGCCACTAAGTAATCCAGTTCAAAAGATCCACAAGAGGGAGACACAGGCAAACTTTACTCATTTATTGAAGCACTGCAAAAGCTAAATGGTTACATCCAGCCAACTTGATACAAAAAAGGGTCAATTGCCTGCCAGAGACGACTCAGCAACCCTCCGAGGTGTGCACAACAGGCCCAAATCAAACGTGGAGGAGGGGAGGTCCAAACAATTCATTCAGGTGATAAGCCAATTAACCAATCATCAGTCTTAATTGGATCCAGGGTGTGTGTGACGACACTGGGCTGAATGGGTTGCTTGGTGCTGGAAACAACCGACAGCTGATGCAATTAGGAGATTGACAGACTAGATGCAGGTATTATATGCAAAAAGCAACACTGCACTGACTGGGCAGACAGAGGAGAAGCTGAAGGAGGCACGACACACACAACTTTCCACTTGCTTGGCTGGAAGGATGATGCTTGCAATCCATTTCAATTTCATTCTGTTTTTTCATACTGGATTAGAAGGGGTGCACCGGTCCTGGAGGTACTGCAATACCAGGTCAATGCGTGGAGTGGACAGAGCAAGCTCTTTTTCCATCTCCCTGTTCGAAAAATCCATTTAATATATGGTCCCCAGATAGGGGACGTATCAGATATTAAACTGATAAGAACAGATACTACACTTGATCTTAGCCAAAAGGCCGAGAAGCGATAACCTGAAAAGGGTTCGCAGTACAGGCCGATGGTCCCCAATGCAGAGCACTAATGAAGGCAATAGACTACTGTCCCCAGCCCAATACACAGTCCGGGAGGCTTCTTTCTCTCACAAACCGGGGAAAACGTTCACGCGCGTCCTACGCACAGAAGTCACACCAGCATGCTTCTTTTCGTGTTTGCTATCTGCATAGCTCCGCCCACACGCGACTTTTGGACACGCCTTTTCTTCGCACGAAATTCCTGGTGCGGTGCCAAAGCACGCCAAGCAGAAAGCATGATAGGAATAGTAGTGAGTGAAAGGAAAAAAAAAAAAAAAAAAAAAAAAAGGATAACCATTGTTGATTGTGATGTCACGGCACCATTGTTGAGTGTTCCATCAGGGCCCTTGTGATGTCATCCAATAGCTGACCTTACTTGACCTCTTTGACCTCTTGACCTGACAAGGCTCTTGTGACACGCGCAGTGTTCCGTCCATTGAACAGACAAGGTAGGTCCAGCTGCATAGGAAGTGCTGGGCTACTTTTTAGCCACTAAGTAATCCAGTTCAAAAGATCCACAAGAGGGAGACACAGGCAAACTTTACTCATTTATTGAAGCACTGCAAAAGCTAAATGGTTACATCCAGCCAACTTGATACAAAAAAGGGTCAATTGCCTGCCAGAGACGACTCAGCAACCCTCCGAGGTGTGCACAACAGGCCCAAATCAAACGTGGAGGAGGGGAGGTCCAAACAATTCATTCAGGTGATAAGCCAATTAACCAATCATCAGTCTTAATTGGATCCAGGGTGTGTGTGACGACACTGGGGCTGAATGGGTTGCTTGGTGCTGGAAACAACCGACAGCTGATGCAATTAGGAGATTGACAGACTAGATGCAGGTATTATATGCAAAAAGCAACACTGCACTGACTGGGCAGACAGAGGAGAAGCTGAAGGAGGCACGACACACACAACTTTCCACTTGCTTGGCTGGAAGGATGATGCTTGCAATCCATTTCAATTTCATTCTGTTTTTTCATACTGGATTAGAAGGGGTGCACCGGTCCTGGAGGTACTGCAATACCAGGTCAATGCGTGGAGTGGACAGAGCAAGCTCTTTTTCCATCTCCCTGTTCGAAAAATCCATTTAATATATGGTCCCCAGATAGGGGACGTATCAGATATTAAACTGATAAGAACAGATACTACACTTGATCTTAGCCAAAAGGCCGAGAAGCGATAACCTGAAAAGGGTTCGCAGTACAGGCCGATGGTCCCCAATGCAGAGCACTAATGAAGGCAATAGACTACTGTCCCCAGCCCAATACACAGTCCGGGAGGCTTCTTTCTCTCACAAACCGGGGAAAACGTTCACGCGCGTCCTACGCACAGAAGTCACACCAGCATGCTTCTTTTCGTGTTTGCTATCTGCATAGCTCCGCCCACACGCGACTTTTGGACACGCCTTTTCTTCGCACGAAATTCCTGGTGCGGTGCCAAAGCACGCCAAGCAGAAAGCATGATAGGAATAGTAGTGAGTGAAAGGAAAAAAAAAAAAAAAAAAAAAAAAAAGGATAACCATTGTTGATTGTGATGTCACGGCACCATTGTTGAGTGTTCCATCAGGGCCCTTGTGATGTCATCCAATAGCTGACCTTACTTGACCTCTTTGACCTCTTGACCTGACAAGGCTCTTGTGACACGCGCAGTGTTCCGTCCATTGAACAGACAAGGTAGGTCCAGCTGCATAGGAAGTGCTGGGCTACTTTTTAGCCACTAAGTAATCCAGTTCAAAAGATCCACAAGAGGGAGACACAGGCAAACTTTACTCATTTATTGAAGCACTGCAAAAGCTAAATGGTTACATCCAGCCAACTTGATACAAAAAAGGGTCAATTGCCTGCCAGAGACGACTCAGCAACCCTCCGAGGTGTGCACAACAGGCCCAAATCAAACGTGGAGGAGGGGAGGTCCAAACAATTCATTCAGGTGATAAGCCAATTAACCAATCATCAGTCTTAATTGGATCCAGGGTGTGTGTGACGACACTGGGCTGAATGGGTTGCTTGGTGCTGGAAACAACCGACAGCTGATGCAATTAGGAGATTGACAGACTAGATGCAGGTATTATATGCAAAAAGCAACACTGCACTGACTGGGCAGACAGAGGAGAAGCTGAAGGAGGCACGACACACACAACTTTCCACTTGCTTGGCTGGAAGGATGATGCTTGCAATCCATTTCAATTTCATTCTGTTTTTTCATACTGGATTAGAAGGGGTGCACCGGTCCTGGAGGTACTGCAATACCAGGTCAATGCGTGGAGTGGACAGAGCAAGCTCTTTTTCCATCTCCCTGTTCGAAAAATCCATTTAATATATGGTCCCCAGATAGGGGACGTATCAGATATTAAACTGATAAGAACAGATACTACACTTGATCTTAGCCAAAAGGCCGAGAAGCGATAACCTGAAAAGGGTTCGCAGTACAGGCCGATGGTCCCCAATGCAGAGCACTAATGAAGGCAATAGACTACTGTCCCCAGCCCAATACACAGTCCGGGAGGCTTCTTTCTCTCACAAACCGGGGAAAACGTTCACGCGCGTCCTACGCACAGAAGTCACACCAGCATGCTTCTTTTCGTGTTTGCTATCTGCATAGCTCCGCCCACACGCGACTTTTGGACACGCCTTTTCTTCGCACGAAATTCCTGGTGCGGTGCCAAAGCACGCCAAGCAGAAAGCATGATAGGAATAGTAGTGAGTGAAAGGAAAAAAAAAAAAAAAAAAAAAAAAAGGATAACCATTGTTGATTGTGATGTCACGGCACCATTGTTGAGTGTTCCATCAGGGCCCTTGTGATGTCATCCAATAGCTGACCTTACTTGACCTCTTTGACCTCTTGACCTGACAAGGCTCTTGTGACACGCGCAGTGTTCCGTCCATTGAACAGACAAGGTAGGTCCAGCTGCATAGGAAGTGCTGGGCTACTTTTTAGCCACTAAGTAATCCAGTTCAAAAGATCCACAAGAGGGAGACACAGGCAAACTTTACTCATTTATTGAAGCACTGCAAAAGCTAAATGGTTACATCCAGCCAACTTGATACAAAAAAGGGTCAATTGCCTGCCAGAGACGACTCAGCAACCCTCCGAGGTGTGCACAACAGGCCCAAATCAAACGTGGAGGAGGGGAGGTCCAAACAATTCATTCAGGTGATAAGCCAATTAACCAATCATCAGTCTTAATTGGATCCAGGGTGTGTGTGACGACACTGGGCTGAATGGGTTGCTTGGTGCTGGAAACAACCGACAGCTGATGCAATTAGGAGATTGACAGACTAGATGCAGGTATTATATGCAAAAAGCAACACTGCACTGACTGGGCAGACAGAGGAGAAGCTGAAGGAGGCACGACACACACAACTTTCCACTTGCTTGGCTGGAAGGATGATGCTTGCAATCCATTTCAATTTCATTCTGTTTTTTCATACTGGATTAGAAGGGGTGCACCGGTCCTGGAGGTACTGCAATACCAGGTCAATGCGTGGAGTGGACAGAGCAAGCTCTTTTTCCATCTCCCTGTTCGAAAAATCCATTTAATATATGGTCCCCAGATAGGGGACGTATCAGATATTAAACTGATAAGAACAGATACTACACTTGATCTTAGCCAAAAGGCCGAGAAGCGATAACCTGAAAAGGGTTCGCAGTACAGGCCGATGGTCCCCAATGCAGAGCACTAATGAAGGCAATAGACTACTGTCCCCAGCCCAATACACAGTCCGGGAGGCTTCTTTCTCTCACAAACCGGGGAAAACGTTCACGCGCGTCCTACGCACAGAAGTCACACCAGCATGCTTCTTTTCGTGTTTGCTATCTGCATAGCTCCGCCCACACGCGACTTTTGGACACGCCTTTTCTTCGCACGAAATTCCTGGTGCGGTGCCAAAGCACGCCAAGCAGAAAGCATGATAGGAATAGTAGTGAGTGAAAGGAAAAAAAAAAAAAAAAAAAAAAAAAGGATAACCATTGTTGATTGTGATGTCACGGCACCATTGTTGAGTGTTCCATCAGGGCCCTTGTGATGTCATCCAATAGCTGACCTTACTTGACCTCTTTGACCTCTTGACCTGACAAGGCTCTTGTGACACGCGCAGTGTTCCGTCCATTGAACAGACAAGGTAGGTCCAGCTGCATAGGAAGTGCTGGGCTACTTTTTAGCCACTAAGTAATCCAGTTCAAAAGATCCACAAGAGGGAGACACAGGCAAACTTTACTCATTTATTGAAGCACTGCAAAAGCTAAATGGTTACATCCAGCCAACTTGATACAAAAAAGGGTCAATTGCCTGCCAGAGACGACTCAGCAACCCTCCGAGGTGTGCACAACAGGCCCAAATCAAACGTGGAGGAGGGGAGGTCCAAACAATTCATTCAGGTGATAAGCCAATTAACCAATCATCAGTCTAATTGGATCCAGGGTGTGTGTGACGACACTGGGGCTGAATGGGTTGCTTGGTGCTGGAAACAACCGACAGCTGATGCAATTAGGAGATTGACAGACTAGATGCAGGTATTATATGCAAAAAGCAACACTGCACTGACTGGGCAGACAGAGGAGAAGCTGAAGGAGGCACGACACACACAACTTTCCACTTGCTTGGCTGGAAGGATGATGCTTGCAATCCATTTCAATTTCATTCTGTTTTTTCATACTGGATTAGAAGGGGTGCACCGGTCCTGGAGGTACTGCAATACCAGGTCAATGCGTGGAGTGGACAGAGCAAGCTCTTTTTCCATCTCCCTGTTCGAAAAATCCATTTAATATATGGTCCCCAGATAGGGGACGTATCAGATATTAAACTGATAAGAACAGATACTACACTTGATCTTAGCCAAAAGGCCGAGAAGCGATAACCTGAAAAGGGTTCGCAGTACAGGCCGATGGTCCCCAATGCAGAGCACTAATGAAGGCAATAGACTACTGTCCCCAGCCCAATACACAGTCCGGGAGGCTTCTTTCTCTCACAAACCGGGGAAAACGTTCACGCGCGTCCTACGCACAGAAGTCACACCAGCATGCTTCTTTTCGTGTTTGCTATCTGCATAGCTCCGCCCACACGCGACTTTTGGACACGCCTTTTCTTCGCACGAAATTCCTGGTGCGGTGCCAAAGCACGCCAAGCAGAAAGCATGATAGGAATAGTAGTGAGTGAAAGGAAAAAAAAAAAAAAAAAAAAAAAAGGATAACCATTGTTGATTGTGATGTCACGGCACCATTGTTGAGTGTTCCATCAGGGCCCTTGTGATGTCATCCAATAGCTGACCTTACTTGACCTCTTTGACCTCTTGACCTGACAAGGCTCTTGTGACACGCGCAGTGTTCCGTCCATTGAACAGACAAGGTAGGTCCAGCTGCATAGGAAGTGCTGGGCTACTTTTTAGCCACTAAGTAATCCAGTTCAAAAGATCCACAAGAGGGAGACACAGGCAAACTTTACTCATTTATTGAAGCACTGCAAAAGCTAAATGGTTACATCCAGCCAACTTGATACAAAAAAGGGTCAATTGCCTGCCAGAGACGACTCAGCAACCCTCCGAGGTGTGCACAACAGGCCCAAATCAAACGTGGAGGAGGGGAGGTCCAAACAATTCATTCAGGTGATAAGCCAATTAACCAATCATCAGTCTTAATTGGATCCAGGGTGTGTGTGACGACACTGGGGCTGAATGGGTTGCTTGGTGCTGGAAACAACCGACAGCTGATGCAATTAGGAGATTGACAGACTAGATGCAGGTATTATATGCAAAAAGCAACACTGCACTGACTGGGCAGACAGAGGAGAAGCTGAAGGAGGCACGACACACACAACTTTCCACTTGCTTGGCTGGAAGGATGATGCTTGCAATCCATTTCAATTTCATTCTGTTTTTTCATACTGGATTAGAAGGGGTGCACCGGTCCTGGAGGTACTGCAATACCAGGTCAATGCGTGGAGTGGACAGAGCAAGCTCTTTTTCCATCTCCCTGTTCGAAAAATCCATTTAATATATGGTCCCCAGATAGGGGACGTATCAGATATTAAACTGATAAGAACAGATACTACACTTGATCTTAGCCAAAAGGCCGAGAAGCGATAACCTGAAAAGGGTTCGCAGTACAGGCCGATGGTCCCCAATGCAGAGCACTAATGAAGGCAATAGACTACTGTCCCCAGCCCAATACACAGTCCGGGAGGCTTCTTTCTCTCACAAACCGGGGAAAACGTTCACGCGCGTCCTACGCACAGAAGTCACACCAGCATGCTTCTTTTCGTGTTTGCTATCTGCATAGCTCCGCCCACACGCGACTTTTGGACACGCCTTTTCTTCGCACGAAATTCCTGGTGCGGTGCCAAAGCACGCCAAGCAGAAAGCATGATAGGAATAGTAGTGAGTGAAAGGAAAAAAAAAAAAAAAAAAAAAAAAGGATAACCATTGTTGATTGTGATGTCACGGCACCATTGTTGAGTGTTCCATCAGGGCCCTTGTGATGTCATCCAATAGCTGACCTTACTTGACCTCTTTGACCTCTTGACCTGACAAGGCTCTTGTGACACGCGCAGTGTTCCGTCCATTGAACAGACAAGGTAGGTCCAGCTGCATAGGAAGTGCTGGGCTACTTTTTAGCCACTAAGTAATCCAGTTCAAAAGATCCACAAGAGGGAGACACAGGCAAACTTTACTCATTTATTGAAGCACTGCAAAAGCTAAATGGTTACATCCAGCCAACTTGATACAAAAAAGGGTCAATTGCCTGCCAGAGACGACTCAGCAACCCTCCGAGGTGTGCACAACAGGCCCAAATCAAACGTGGAGGAGGGGAGGTCCAAACAATTCATTCAGGTGATAAGCCAATTAACCAATCATCAGTCTTAATTGGATCCAGGGTGTGTGTGACGACACTGGGCTGAATGGGTTGCTTGGTGCTGGAAACAACCGACAGCTGATGCAATTAGGAGATTGACAGACTAGATGCAGGTATTATATGCAAAAAGCAACACTGCACTGACTGGGCAGACAGAGGAGAAGCTGAAGGAGGCACGACACACACAACTTTCCACTTGCTTGGCTGGAAGGATGATGCTTGCAATCCATTTCAATTTCATTCTGTTTTTTCATACTGGATTAGAAGGGGTGCACCGGTCCTGGAGGTACTGCAATACCAGGTCAATGCGTGGAGTGGACAGAGCAAGCTCTTTTTCCATCTCCCTGTTCGAAAAATCCATTTAATATATGGTCCCCAGATAGGGGACGTATCAGATATTAAACTGATAAGAACAGATACTACACTTGATCTTAGCCAAAAGGCCGAGAAGCGATAACCTGAAAAGGGTTCGCAGTACAGGCCGATGGTCCCCAATGCAGAGCACTAATGAAGGCAATAGACTACTGTCCCCAGCCCAATACACAGTCCGGGAGGCTTCTTTCTCTCACAAACCGGGGAAAACGTTCACGCGCGTCCTACGCACAGAAGTCACACCAGCATGCTTCTTTTCGTGTTTGCTATCTGCATAGCTCCGCCCACACGCGACTTTTGGACACGCCTTTTCTTCGCACGAAATTCCTGGTGCGGTGCCAAAGCACGCCAAGCAGAAAGCATGATAGGAATAGTAGTGAGTGAAAGGAAAAAAAAAAAAAAAAAAAAAAAAAGGATAACCATTGTTGATTGTGATGTCACGGCACCATTGTTGAGTGTTCCATCAGGGCCCTTGTGATGTCATCCAATAGCTGACCTTACTTGACCTCTTTGACCTCTTGACCTGACAAGGCTCTTGTGACACGCGCAGTGTTCCGTCCATTGAACAGACAAGGTAGGTCCAGCTGCATAGGAAGTGCTGGGCTACTTTTTAGCCACTAAGTAATCCAGTTCAAAAGATCCACAAGAGGGAGACACAGGCAAACTTTACTCATTTATTGAAGCACTGCAAAAGCTAAATGGTTACATCCAGCCAACTTGATACAAAAAAGGGTCAATTGCCTGCCAGAGACGACTCAGCAACCCTCCGAGGTGTGCACAACAGGCCCAAATCAAACGTGGAGGAGGGGAGGTCCAAACAATTCATTCAGGTGATAAGCCAATTAACCAATCATCAGTCTAATTGGATCCAGGGTGTGTGTGACGACCTGGGCTGAATGGGTTGCTTGGTGCTGGAAACAACCGACAGCTGATGCAATTAGGAGATTGACAGACTAGATGCAGGTATTATATGCAAAAAGCAACACTGCACTGACTGGGCAGACAGAGGAGAAGCTGAAGGAGGCACGACACACACAACTTTCCACTTGCTTGGCTGGAAGGATGATGCTTGCAATCCATTTCAATTTCATTCTGTTTTTTCATACTGGATTAGAAGGGGTGCACCGGTCCTGGAGGTACTGCAATACCAGGTCAATGCGTGGAGTGGACAGAGCAAGCTCTTTTTCCATCTCCCTGTTCGAAAAATCCATTTAATATATGGTCCCCAGATAGGGGACGTATCAGATATTAAACTGATAAGAACAGATACTACACTTGATCTTAGCCAAAAGGCCGAGAAGCGATAACCTGAAAAGGGTTCGCAGTACAGGCCGATGGTCCCCAATGCAGAGCACTAATGAAGGCAATAGACTACTGTCCCCAGCCCAATACACAGTCCGGGAGGCTTCTTTCTCTCACAAACCGGGGAAAACGTTCACGCGCGTCCTACGCACAGAAGTCACACCAGCATGCTTCTTTTCGTGTTTGCTATCTGCATAGCTCCGCCCACACGCGACTTTTGGACACGCCTTTTCTTCGCACGAAATTCCTGGTGCGGTGCCAAAGCACGCCAAGCAGAAAGCATGATAGGAATAGTAGTGAGTGAAAGGAAAAAAAAAAAAAAAAAAAAAAGGATAACCATTGTTGATTGTGATGTCACGGCACCATTGTTGAGTGTTCCATCAGGGCCCTTGTGATGTCATCCAATAGCTGACCTTACTTGACCTCTTTGACCTCTTGACCTGACAAGGCTCTTGTGACACGCGCAGTGTTCCGTCCATTGAACAGACAAGGTAGGTCCAGCTGCATAGGAAGTGCTGGGCTACTTTTTAGCCACTAAGTAATCCAGTTCAAAAGATCCACAAGAGGGAGACACAGGCAAACTTTACTCATTTATTGAAGCACTGCAAAAGCTAAATGGTTACATCCAGCCAACTTGATACAAAAAAGGGTCAATTGCCTGCCAGAGACGACTCAGCAACCCTCCGAGGTGTGCACAACAGGCCCAAATCAAACGTGGAGGAGGGGAGGTCCAAACAATTCATTCAGGTGATAAGCCAATTAACCAATCATCAGTCTTAATTGGATCCAGGGTGTGTGTGACGACCTGGGGCTGAATGGGTTGCTTGGTGCTGGAAACAACCGACAGCTGATGCAATTAGGAGATTGACAGACTAGATGCAGGTATTATATGCAAAAAGCAACACTGCACTGACTGGGCAGACAGAGGAGAAGCTGAAGGAGGCACGACACACACAACTTTCCACTTGCTTGGCTGGAAGGATGATGCTTGCAATCCATTTCAATTTCATTCTGTTTTTTCATACTGGATTAGAAGGGGTGCACCGGTCCTGGAGGTACTGCAATACCAGGTCAATGCGTGGAGTGGACAGAGCAAGCTCTTTTTCCATCTCCCTGTTCGAAAAATCCATTTAATATATGGTCCCCAGATAGGGGACGTATCAGATATTAAACTGATAAGAACAGATACTACACTTGATCTTAGCCAAAAGGCCGAGAAGCGATAACCTGAAAAGGGTTCGCAGTACAGGCCGATGGTCCCCAATGCAGAGCACTAATGAAGGCAATAGACTACTGTCCCCAGCCCAATACACAGTCCGGGAGGCTTCTTTCTCTCACAAACCGGGGAAAACGTTCACGCGCGTCCTACGCACAGAAGTCACACCAGCATGCTTCTTTTCGTGTTTGCTATCTGCATAGCTCCGCCCACACGCGACTTTTGGACACGCCTTTTCTTCGCACGAAATTCCTGGTGCGGTGCCAAAGCACGCCAAGCAGAAAGCATGATAGGAATAGTAGTGAGTGAAAGGAAAAAAAAAAAAAAAAAAAAAAAAAGGATAACCATTGTTGATTGTGATGTCACGGCACCATTGTTGAGTGTTCCATCAGGGCCCTTGTGATGTCATCCAATAGCTGACCTTACTTGACCTCTTTGACCTCTTGACCTGACAAGGCTCTTGTGACACGCGCAGTGTTCCGTCCATTGAACAGACAAGGTAGGTCCAGCTGCATAGGAAGTGCTGGGCTACTTTTTAGCCACTAAGTAATCCAGTTCAAAAGATCCACAAGAGGGAGACACAGGCAAACTTTACTCATTTATTGAAGCACTGCAAAAGCTAAATGGTTACATCCAGCCAACTTGATACAAAAAAGGGTCAATTGCCTGCCAGAGACGACTCAGCAACCCTCCGAGGTGTGCACAACAGGCCCAAATCAAACGTGGAGGAGGGGAGGTCCAAACAATTCATTCAGGTGATAAGCCAATTAACCAATCATCAGTCTTAATTGGATCCAGGGTGTGTGTGACGACACTGGGGCTGAATGGGTTGCTTGGTGCTGGAAACAACCGACAGCTGATGCAATTAGGAGATTGACAGACTAGATGCAGGTATTATATGCAAAAAGCAACACTGCACTGACTGGGCAGACAGAGGAGAAGCTGAAGGAGGCACGACACACACAACTTTCCACTTGCTTGGCTGGAAGGATGATGCTTGCAATCCATTTCAATTTCATTCTGTTTTTTCATACTGGATTAGAAGGGGTGCACCGGTCCTGGAGGTACTGCAATACCAGGTCAATGCGTGGAGTGGACAGAGCAAGCTCTTTTTCCATCTCCCTGTTCGAAAAATCCATTTAATATATGGTCCCCAGATAGGGGACGTATCAGATATTAAACTGATAAGAACAGATACTACACTTGATCTTAGCCAAAAGGCCGAGAAGCGATAACCTGAAAAGGGTTCGCAGTACAGGCCGATGGTCCCCAATGCAGAGCACTAATGAAGGCAATAGACTACTGTCCCCAGCCCAATACACAGTCCGGGAGGCTTCTTTCTCTCACAAACCGGGGAAAACGTTCACGCGCGTCCTACGCACAGAAGTCACACCAGCATGCTTCTTTTCGTGTTTGCTATCTGCATAGCTCCGCCCACACGCGACTTTTGGACACGCCTTTTCTTCGCACGAAATTCCTGGTGCGGTGCCAAAGCACGCCAAGCAGAAAGCATGATAGGAATAGTAGTGAGTGAAAGGAAAAAAAAAAAAAAAAAAAAAAAAGGATAACCATTGTTGATTGTGATGTCACGGCACCATTGTTGAGTGTTCCATCAGGGCCCTTGTGATGTCATCCAATAGCTGACCTTACTTGACCTCTTTGACCTCTTGACCTGACAAGGCTCTTGTGACACGCGCAGTGTTCCGTCCATTGAACAGACAAGGTAGGTCCAGCTGCATAGGAAGTGCTGGGCTACTTTTTAGCCACTAAGTAATCCAGTTCAAAAGATCCACAAGAGGGAGACACAGGCAAACTTTACTCATTTATTGAAGCACTGCAAAAGCTAAATGGTTACATCCAGCCAACTTGATACAAAAAAGGGTCAATTGCCTGCCAGAGACGACTCAGCAACCCTCCGAGGTGTGCACAACAGGCCCAAATCAAACGTGGAGGAGGGGAGGTCCAAACAATTCATTCAGGTGATAAGCCAATTAACCAATCATCAGTCTTAATTGGATCCAGGGTGTGTGTGACGACACTGGGGCTGAATGGGTTGCTTGGTGCTGGAAACAACCGACAGCTGATGCAATTAGGAGATTGACAGACTAGATGCAGGTATTATATGCAAAAAGCAACACTGCACTGACTGGGCAGACAGAGGAGAAGCTGAAGGAGGCACGACACACACAACTTTCCACTTGCTTGGCTGGAAGGATGATGCTTGCAATCCATTTCAATTTCATTCTGTTTTTTCATACTGGATTAGAAGGGGTGCACCGGTCCTGGAGGTACTGCAATACCAGGTCAATGCGTGGAGTGGACAGAGCAAGCTCTTTTTCCATCTCCCTGTTCGAAAAATCCATTTAATATATGGTCCCCAGATAGGGGACGTATCAGATATTAAACTGATAAGAACAGATACTACACTTGATCTTAGCCAAAAGGCCGAGAAGCGATAACCTGAAAAGGGTTCGCAGTACAGGCCGATGGTCCCCAATGCAGAGCACTAATGAAGGCAATAGACTACTGTCCCCAGCCCAATACACAGTCCGGGAGGCTTCTTTCTCTCACAAACCGGGGAAAACGTTCACGCGCGTCCTACGCACAGAAGTCACACCAGCATGCTTCTTTTCGTGTTTGCTATCTGCATAGCTCCGCCCACACGCGACTTTTGGACACGCCTTTTCTTCGCACGAAATTCCTGGTGCGGTGCCAAAGCACGCCAAGCAGAAAGCATGATAGGAATAGTAGTGAGTGAAAGGAAAAAAAAAAAAAAAAAAAAAAAAAAGGATAACCATTGTTGATTGTGATGTCACGGCACCATTGTTGAGTGTTCCATCAGGGCCCTTGTGATGTCATCCAATAGCTGACCTTACTTGACCTCTTTGACCTCTTGACCTGACAAGGCTCTTGTGACACGCGCAGTGTTCCGTCCATTGAACAGACAAGGTAGGTCCAGCTGCATAGGAAGTGCTGGGCTACTTTTTAGCCACTAAGTAATCCAGTTCAAAAGATCCACAAGAGGGAGACACAGGCAAACTTTACTCATTTATTGAAGCACTGCAAAAGCTAAATGGTTACATCCAGCCAACTTGATACAAAAAAGGGTCAATTGCCTGCCAGAGACGACTCAGCAACCCTCCGAGGTGTGCACAACAGGCCCAAATCAAACGTGGAGGAGGGGAGGTCCAAACAATTCATTCAGGTGATAAGCCAATTAACCAATCATCAGTCTTAATTGGATCCAGGGTGTGTGTGACGACACTGGGCTGAATGGGTTGCTTGGTGCTGGAAACAACCGACAGCTGATGCAATTAGGAGATTGACAGACTAGATGCAGGTATTATATGCAAAAAGCAACACTGCACTGACTGGGCAGACAGAGGAGAAGCTGAAGGAGGCACGACACACACAACTTTCCACTTGCTTGGCTGGAAGGATGATGCTTGCAATCCATTTCAATTTCATTCTGTTTTTTCATACTGGATTAGAAGGGGTGCACCGGTCCTGGAGGTACTGCAATACCAGGTCAATGCGTGGAGTGGACAGAGCAAGCTCTTTTTCCATCTCCCTGTTCGAAAAATCCATTTAATATATGGTCCCCAGATAGGGGACGTATCAGATATTAAACTGATAAGAACAGATACTACACTTGATCTTAGCCAAAAGGCCGAGAAGCGATAACCTGAAAAGGGTTCGCAGTACAGGCCGATGGTCCCCAATGCAGAGCACTAATGAAGGCAATAGACTACTGTCCCCAGCCCAATACACAGTCCGGGAGGCTTCTTTCTCTCACAAACCGGGGAAAACGTTCACGCGCGTCCTACGCACAGAAGTCACACCAGCATGCTTCTTTTCGTGTTTGCTATCTGCATAGCTCCGCCCACACGCGACTTTTGGACACGCCTTTTCTTCGCACGAAATTCCTGGTGCGGTGCCAAAGCACGCCAAGCAGAAAGCATGATAGGAATAGTAGTGAGTGAAAGGAAAAAAAAAAAAAAAAAAAAAGGATAACCATTGTTGATTGTGATGTCACGGCACCATTGTTGAGTGTTCCATCAGGGCCCTTGTGATGTCATCCAATAGCTGACCTTACTTGACCTCTTTGACCTCTTGACCTGACAAGGCTCTTGTGACACGCGCAGTGTTCCGTCCATTGAACAGACAAGGTAGGTCCAGCTGCATAGGAAGTGCTGGGCTACTTTTTAGCCACTAAGTAATCCAGTTCAAAAGATCCACAAGAGGGAGACACAGGCAAACTTTACTCATTTATTGAAGCACTGCAAAAGCTAAATGGTTACATCCAGCCAACTTGATACAAAAAAGGGTCAATTGCCTGCCAGAGACGACTCAGCAACCCTCCGAGGTGTGCACAACAGGCCCAAATCAAACGTGGAGGAGGGGAGGTCCAAACAATTCATTCAGGTGATAAGCCAATTAACCAATCATCAGTCTTAATTGGATCCAGGGTGTGTGTGACGACACTGGGGCTGAATGGGTTGCTTGGTGCTGGAAACAACCGACAGCTGATGCAATTAGGAGATTGACAGACTAGATGCAGGTATTATATGCAAAAAGCAACACTGCACTGACTGGGCAGACAGAGGAGAAGCTGAAGGAGGCACGACACACACAACTTTCCACTTGCTTGGCTGGAAGGATGATGCTTGCAATCCATTTCAATTTCATTCTGTTTTTTCATACTGGATTAGAAGGGGTGCACCGGTCCTGGAGGTACTGCAATACCAGGTCAATGCGTGGAGTGGACAGAGCAAGCTCTTTTTCCATCTCCCTGTTCGAAAAATCCATTTAATATATGGTCCCCAGATAGGGGACGTATCAGATATTAAACTGATAAGAACAGATACTACACTTGATCTTAGCCAAAAGGCCGAGAAGCGATAACCTGAAAAGGGTTCGCAGTACAGGCCGATGGTCCCCAATGCAGAGCACTAATGAAGGCAATAGACTACTGTCCCCAGCCCAATACACAGTCCGGGAGGCTTCTTTCTCTCACAAACCGGGGAAAACGTTCACGCGCGTCCTACGCACAGAAGTCACACCAGCATGCTTCTTTTCGTGTTTGCTATCTGCATAGCTCCGCCCACACGCGACTTTTGGACACGCCTTTTCTTCGCACGAAATTCCTGGTGCGGTGCCAAAGCACGCCAAGCAGAAAGCATGATAGGAATAGTAGTGAGTGAAAGGAAAAAAAAAAAAAAAAAAAAAAAGGATAACCATTGTTGATTGTGATGTCACGGCACCATTGTTGAGTGTTCCATCAGGGCCCTTGTGATGTCATCCAATAGCTGACCTTACTTGACCTCTTTGACCTCTTGACCTGACAAGGCTCTTGTGACACGCGCAGTGTTCCGTCCATTGAACAGACAAGGTAGGTCCAGCTGCATAGGAAGTGCTGGGCTACTTTTTAGCCACTAAGTAATCCAGTTCAAAAGATCCACAAGAGGGAGACACAGGCAAACTTTACTCATTTATTGAAGCACTGCAAAAGCTAAATGGTTACATCCAGCCAACTTGATACAAAAAAGGGTCAATTGCCTGCCAGAGACGACTCAGCAACCCTCCGAGGTGTGCACAACAGGCCCAAATCAAACGTGGAGGAGGGGAGGTCCAAACAATTCATTCAGGTGATAAGCCAATTAACCAATCATCAGTCTTAATTGGATCCAGGGTGTGTGTGACGACACTGGGGCTGAATGGGTTGCTTGGTGCTGGAAACAACCGACAGCTGATGCAATTAGGAGATTGACAGACTAGATGCAGGTATTATATGCAAAAAGCAACACTGCACTGACTGGGCAGACAGAGGAGAAGCTGAAGGAGGCACGACACACACAACTTTCCACTTGCTTGGCTGGAAGGATGATGCTTGCAATCCATTTCAATTTCATTCTGTTTTTTCATACTGGATTAGAAGGGGTGCACCGGTCCTGGAGGTACTGCAATACCAGGTCAATGCGTGGAGTGGACAGAGCAAGCTCTTTTTCCATCTCCCTGTTCGAAAAATCCATTTAATATATGGTCCCCAGATAGGGGACGTATCAGATATTAAACTGATAAGAACAGATACTACACTTGATCTTAGCCAAAAGGCCGAGAAGCGATAACCTGAAAAGGGTTCGCAGTACAGGCCGATGGTCCCCAATGCAGAGCACTAATGAAGGCAATAGACTACTGTCCCCAGCCCAATACACAGTCCGGGAGGCTTCTTTCTCTCACAAACCGGGGAAAACGTTCACGCGCGTCCTACGCACAGAAGTCACACCAGCATGCTTCTTTTCGTGTTTGCTATCTGCATAGCTCCGCCCACACGCGACTTTTGGACACGCCTTTTCTTCGCACGAAATTCCTGGTGCGGTGCCAAAGCACGCCAAGCAGAAAGCATGATAGGAATAGTAGTGAGTGAAAGGAAAAAAAAAAAAAAAAAAAAAAAGGATAACCATTGTTGATTGTGATGTCACGGCACCATTGTTGAGTGTTCCATCAGGGCCCTTGTGATGTCATCCAATAGCTGACCTTACTTGACCTCTTTGACCTCTTGACCTGACAAGGCTCTTGTGACACGCGCAGTGTTCCGTCCATTGAACAGACAAGGTAGGTCCAGCTGCATAGGAAGTGCTGGGCTACTTTTTAGCCACTAAGTAATCCAGTTCAAAAGATCCACAAGAGGGAGACACAGGCAAACTTTACTCATTTATTGAAGCACTGCAAAAGCTAAATGGTTACATCCAGCCAACTTGATACAAAAAAGGGTCAATTGCCTGCCAGAGACGACTCAGCAACCCTCCGAGGTGTGCACAACAGGCCCAAATCAAACGTGGAGGAGGGGAGGTCCAAACAATTCATTCAGGTGATAAGCCAATTAACCAATCATCAGTCTTAATTGGATCCAGGGTGTGTGTGACGACACTGGGGCTGAATGGGTTGCTTGGTGCTGGAAACAACCGACAGCTGATGCAATTAGGAGATTGACAGACTAGATGCAGGTATTATATGCAAAAAGCAACACTGCACTGACTGGGCAGACAGAGGAGAAGCTGAAGGAGGCACGACACACACAACTTTCCACTTGCTTGGCTGGAAGGATGATGCTTGCAATCCATTTCAATTTCATTCTGTTTTTTCATACTGGATTAGAAGGGGTGCACCGGTCCTGGAGGTACTGCAATACCAGGTCAATGCGTGGAGTGGACAGAGCAAGCTCTTTTTCCATCTCCCTGTTCGAAAAATCCATTTAATATATGGTCCCCAGATAGGGGACGTATCAGATATTAAACTGATAAGAACAGATTTTTTTTTTTTTTTTTTTTTTTTTTTTTTTTTTTTTTTTTTTTTTTTTTTTTTTTTTTTTTTTTTTTTTTTTTTTTTACCACATCAGGTAAGTTTTCAAGCACTCAAAATACATCTTCTTGGTATCTTAGAGGCAACACCAAATCATCATTGGTTGCTTTAAACTTCATCATCGTGGTTATCTTTATTTTATTTAACAAGAAATTTCCATTTTTTGCATTTCCAATAACCCTCGCTATCTAAACCACCACCATACTGTCTATCCCATCTATATATAAAATATAATCTTGATAGAACAAGTTTCACACCTTCCTTTACCGACCACAATTCTCTCTTAAAAACCATTAAATTTCTCGCATCCCACAAACTTTCCATCATGCAAACCATAATAAACCATAATAACCTAACCTTCTGTTTACCTTTTGCCCCAATCCCAAACAAAGCTACTTTCTCATTCATATATGTAACACCTGTCAGTTCTTTTATCAAGCCTCCCATTCCCTTCCATACCTCCTTTGCATACTTGCATTCCCAAAACAGATGCCTCACACTTTCACTCTCCCCACAACCATCCCTTGGGCACACTTCAGATCTTACTAGATCTCTCCTTTTCTGTACCTCTCTTACTGGCAATACATTCTGCAAACCCATCCATACGATATCTCTCTGTCTATTCGAAACTCCTTTAATCGCCAATTTTTCCCATACTTTCTCCGCCTCACACAACCTCAAACCATGAATATCACATACAATCTCTTTCTTACGCAATATATTCATTACATACTTCTTATTTTTAAACTCCTCCATTTTAATACTTAACAAATCATATCTTCTAATAAACGTCTCTATTATCCTATACCATTTAGCACACACAAAAGCAATCGGCACCCTTGCATCTCTCTTACTCCACCTCAAACCAAACATCATCCATCCCGCCATATATCTCATCATATAAGCACATTTATTCTCTTTCTCAATCAAGACTACAAAAGTTTTAACATAACATAAACCAAAGAAAATCTCAAAATTCGGAAACTCCAATCCTCCATTCTCTCTTAATTTATACACATATTCTCTTTTCGCTTTCTCCATTCTACTCCCCCATAAAAAAGTAAACACCATTTTCTCTACTTTTTTTAATTTCATCACATTCCCCGGATACACTCCATACACAAACCATACGATCGGCAAAATAATAGCTTTAATTATCAAAGTCTTTCCAGTCAAACTCAAATCTCTCAGTCTCCAGAAATTCAACTTTCTGTCTATTCTTTTCCCACATTCATCCCAACTTTCGTTACCTTTCATATCATCATTAAATAAAATTCCCAACACTTTAATAGAACCCCTTTCCCAATTCACACCTTCCATCCTAACCTCACTATCTCCAAAACACTTAAAAGAACATTTATCCCAATTAACTTTGAATCCTGATGCTCCACAAAACAAATCCAAAATCAATCTTCCTCTCCTCATTGCAGCCATATTATCATTCACAATTACAATATCATCCATATAACCTAAAACATTCACATATTTCCCTTTACTCCCAGGTATTAACACTCCTCTCATTACCTTATCCTTTCTCATCATACACATCAAGACTTCAATTACACTAATAAACAGGACTGGCGACATTGGGCACCCTTGCCTTACTCCCGACTGAACCCTTATCTTATGACTTAAATTACCATTCACCAGAATCTTGCTTCCCACACCCTCATACAAACTCTTCACGCACCTCAAAAATTTTACCGGATATCCCATTCTCTTTAGCACTTCAAACATAAAATCATGCGCCACCCGATCAAAAGCTTTCTCAAAGTCTACTGATAGAAGCATACATTTCTGTTTCCTATTCTCACAGTCTCCAATCATATCCCTTAGCAAAACCAAATTCTCCGTCATACTTCTCCCTGGCACAGCACATACCTGATCTTCTTGCACAACTTTCCCAACCACTTCACGCATACGATTCGCCAACACCTTACTAAAAATTTTGTAATCAACATTCAACAAAGTGATTGGTCTCCAATTACTCAAAAGCATTTTCTCACCTTTTTTATAAATCAGCACCACCACTCCTTCTTTCATTGAATCACCCAGAACTCCATTCTTCCACATAAATTTGCATACTTCAGTGAAATCCACTCCCATCCATTCCCATGTTTTTACATACAACTCCGCAGGTATCCCATCATTCCCTGGTGTTTTATTTCTTTTAGCTCCAAACACAACTTTCTTAATCTCACCCACAGTAATGTCTTCACACAACAATTCACCTTCCTCATTGTTCAAGCTCATTTCTATACTCTTCAAAACTTCATTCATCAAACTTTTATCTACTCCTTTTTTTGCATATAAATTTGCATAAAATTTCTCCACCTCACCCATCATTTCTTCCCCACTCACACACTCTCCCAAATTATTTACAACTTCACACATGTCATCCTTCTTTCCGCATACTTTTTTAAAGAAAAATCTCGTGCACTTCTCATTTTCTTCCAAACATTCCACTTTTGACCGAAAGATTATTTCTTTCCCTTTTTTCTCAATAAACTGTTTTAGTTCTTTCTTAGTCTGTTCAATTAAATCATCCACATCCACCCCTAATCTACTCAGCTTTCTCAACCACTCTAATCTCATATTCAGTTCATTATACATAATCCTCATTCTTCTTGCCATTTTACATCCCCACTTTCTAAAAAAGAATTTAATTCTTCCCTTCACCCACTCCCACCATTTCAAAATATTTTCAAAACCATCCATCCTACTTCTCCATATCATATATTCAATTCTAAATGCGTTCATTACCCTCTCATCATCTAGTAAACTTATATTCAACTTCCAGCAACCTTTCCCATATATATTTTTGATATTACCTTCCACGCAAACTTTTAAACACTCATGATCTGAAAAAAAAACACCATCCTGTACATAACTTACACACTCTAAATTTTTAGAAAAAAAGATATAATCGATCCTTGATTCTACTCCCCCTCTATCAGCCTTGTATGTGCTTGGTGGTGGTTTCCCCAAAACCGTTTCTGCTGCATCTAAAAAAGAGAGGTCATCAATTAATTGTTTTAATTTTTTCCCTGACACATCTCGCTTTTCACCTACTATCACACTATTGAAGTCACCTACAAGCATCGTCGGAATTCTCCCTAACAAAAAAACATTCAATTTACCCAACAGCTCCATTCTCTCTTCTTTTTTTGTTGAGCCATAAACATTAATTACTTTAAATCTCCATCTTTTATACCTAATTTCTACCACCAGACATCTCCCTGGTTCAACCACTGTATAACATTCCACATGCATACTTTTGTTTCTCAACAAAATACCCACACCAACATTTCTATTTTCACTTGACCCTGACCACACAGATTCTCCATAAGGCCATTCATCCTCCTCTAAAGACACAGATATTCCACACTCCTGTAAGCAAATAATGTCAGCTCCTTGGTTTCTCAAGTAGTCCAGAATTACTGCTCTCCTTGCTCTGGATTTTAAGAGCCTTACATTTAAGGATAGGAGATGTATGGCAACTCTGCTCTCCATGCCTTGTACCATCTAATTATATATTGTCCACATCTCCATCTTGATATCATTCGGACTCTTCTGGACGGTGGTAACTTGGCATACAGCCCCCAGTCTCTACTCCTTCTAAAAAAGGACCTGGTTAGGGGAATCAGAGGGGAAGGTTCTGACCTCAGTAGAGCTGCCATCGTCACTGAGAGGCGACAAGGCAGGCCTAAACTTTTTAGAAAGGCTCTCCTCACCCTCACCATCTGACCCAGAAGGCCTTTTGGTGAGGTCACCTTGTTCACAAGGTTGCTCACAGGGGATTCCGCTTTCTTCACTGTAGCACAAAACTGGGGTTGCGGACATAGGGATTTCCATTTCCCCTTCTCCCTGCAGTCCTGTTACCTCATCTGATGGCAAATCCAAAATCATGTCGAAGGAAAAGTCAATTCCTCTTTCTACATCACATGTCTCCTCACCCTGAGGCTGGTGAGGGACCTGCACCTTTGGATCCCTTAAAGAGTCTAGGGGTCTCCCTGAGGAGGATCCTTGGGAAGTATTCCCTGGGGCTCCTCTTGCAGCTTCCGAGTAAGTCTTTTTACTCCTCGGGTTCAGAGGGCAATTCCTAAAAGTATGCCCAGCATTCCCGCACACATTGCATATAATTGGGTTGGTACAGGATTTTGCCAAGTGCCCTTCCTGGTTACACTTTGAGCACATCAAATTAGTCTCCTGACATTCCTCCACCACATGCCCATATATTTTGCACCTCCTGCAAAAGGTTGGGGCCCCTTCAAAAAACAAAAGTCCTCTATCTTTACCAATAGAAAAAGACTCCGGGGGGTATGTCATTCCTCCAGCACAGGTTGGGTCTGCTTTAAATTTAACGAAAAATTTATGCTTTCCCGTCCACAAGAGAACCCGATTCAATACCTTATGTGAATATCTAATCTCCTCACAGTATCTTTGTAAAAAAACATGAATGGTTTCGACCGACACATAGGGATTATACATATACACAACTAAAGGTGTAGAATCATTAAATAACAACGTGAAGGTTAAACCTTCCAGATCTGGGTTTCTTTCGTTGGTTCGTAGAAACAAAACCAAATTGTGGCATGCCTGTGCAGAGTTCAATACAAGAGTATACCTCCCCTTCCTAGGATCCTGCAAGCATAGAATATCTTCACGACATAAGTGCAAAGTTTTGAAAAGTACCTCATTGACCAGGTAGTCCATCGTAAATTTCTGCTTCTTCCCCTCTGCGATATCGATTCCAAAACCGTTTCGGACCCGGAAATCTCCGGTCCCTGCCGGACGTATAACAGCGCCCATCTTGACTGGATGCCGTCCGACCGCCGTCCTCCGTCCACCGTCCACCGTCTGCCGTCCGTCGTCCACCGTCCACCGATCGCCTTCTCAAACCTCAGCCTTGGCTGCGTCCGGACAAGCCATGATCGCAGCCAAAAGGCCGAGAAGCGATAACCTGAAAAGGGTTCGCAGTACAGGCCGATGGTCCCCAATGCAGAGCACTAATGAAGGCAATAGACTACTGTCCCCAGCCCAATACACAGTCCGGGAGGCTTCTTTCTCTCACAAACCGGGGAAAACGTTCACGCGCGTCCTACGCACAGAAGTCACACCAGCATGCTTCTTTTCGTGTTTGCTATCTGCATAGCTCCGCCCACACGCGACTTTTGGACACGCCTTTTCTTCGCACGAAATTCCTGGTGCGGTGCCAAAGCACGCCAAGCAGAAAGCATGATAGGAATAGTAGTGAGTGAAAGGAAAAAAAAAAAAAAAAAAAAAGGATAACCATTGTTGATTGTGATGTCACGGCACCATTGTTGAGTGTTCCATCAGGGCCCTTGTGATGTCATCCAATAGCTGACCTTACTTGACCTCTTTGACCTCTTGACCTGACAAGGCTCTTGTGACACGCGCAGTGTTCCGTCCATTGAACAGACAAGGTAGGTCCAGCTGCATAGGAAGTGCTGGGCTACTTTTTAGCCACTAAGTAATCCAGTTCAAAAGATCCACAAGAGGGAGACACAGGCAAACTTTACTCATTTATTGAAGCACTGCAAAAGCTAAATGGTTACATCCAGCCAACTTGATACAAAAAAGGGTCAATTGCCTGCCAGAGACGACTCAGCAACCCTCCGAGGTGTGCACAACAGGCCCAAATCAAACGTGGAGGAGGGGAGGTCCAAACAATTCATTCAGGTGATAAGCCAATTAACCAATCATCAGTCTTAATTGGATCCAGGGTGTGTGTGACGACACTGGGGCTGAATGGGTTGCTTGGTGCTGGAAACAACCGACAGCTGATGCAATTAGGAGATTGACAGACTAGATGCAGGTATTATATGCAAAAAGCAACACTGCACTGACTGGGCAGACAGAGGAGAAGCTGAAGGAGGCACGACACACACAACTTTCCACTTGCTTGGCTGGAAGGATGATGCTTGCAATCCATTTCAATTTCATTCTGTTTTTTCATACTGGATTAGAAGGGGTGCACCGGTCCTGGAGGTACTGCAATACCAGGTCAATGCGTGGAGTGGACAGAGCAAGCTCTTTTTCCATCTCCCTGTTCGAAAAATCCATTTAATATATGGTCCCCAGATAGGGGACGTATCAGATATTAAACTGATAAGAACAGATACTACACTTGATCTTAGCCAAAAGGCCGAGAAGCGATAACCTGAAAAGGGTTCGCAGTACAGGCCGATGGTCCCCAATGCAGAGCACTAATGAAGGCAATAGACTACTGTCCCCAGCCCAATACACAGTCCGGGAGGCTTCTTTCTCTCACAAACCGGGGAAAACGTTCACGCGCGTCCTACGCACAGAAGTCACACCAGCATGCTTCTTTTCGTGTTTGCTATCTGCATAGCTCCGCCCACACGCGACTTTTGGACACGCCTTTTCTTCGCACGAAATTCCTGGTGCGGTGCCAAAGCACGCCAAGCAGAAAGCATGATAGGAATAGTAGTGAGTGAAAGAAAAAAAAAAAAAAAAAAAAAAGGATAACCATTGTTGATTGTGATGTCACGGCACCATTGTTGAGTGTTCCATCAGGGCCCTTGTGATGTCATCCAATAGCTGACCTTACTTGACCTCTTTGACCTCTTGACCTGACAAGGCTCTTGTGACACGCGCAGTGTTCCGTCCATTGAACAGACAAGGTAGGTCCAGCTGCATAGGAAGTGCTGGGCTACTTTTTAGCCACTAAGTAATCCAGTTCAAAAGATCCACAAGAGGGAGACACAGGCAAACTTTACTCATTTATTGAAGCACTGCAAAAGCTAAATGGTTACATCCAGCCAACTTGATACAAAAAAGGGTCAATTGCCTGCCAGAGACGACTCAGCAACCCTCCGAGGTGTGCACAACAGGCCCAAATCAAACGTGGAGGAGGGGAGGTCCAAACAATTCATTCAGGTGATAAGCCAATTAACCAATCATCAGTCTTAATTGGATCCAGGGTGTGTGTGACGACACTGGGGCTGAATGGGTTGCTTGGTGCTGGAAACAACCGACAGCTGATGCAATTAGGAGATTGACAGACTAGATGCAGGTATTATATGCAAAAAGCAACACTGCACTGACTGGGCAGACAGAGGAGAAGCTGAAGGAGGCACGACACACACAACTTTCCACTTGCTTGGCTGGAAGGATGATGCTTGCAATCCATTTCAATTTCATTCTGTTTTTTCATACTGGATTAGAAGGGGTGCACCGGTCCTGGAGGTACTGCAATACCAGGTCAATGCGTGGAGTGGACAGAGCAAGCTCTTTTTCCATCTCCCTGTTCGAAAAATCCATTTAATATATGGTCCCCAGATAGGGGACGTATCAGATATTAAACTGATAAGAACAGATACTACACTTGATCTTAGCCAAAAGGCCGAGAAGCGATAACCTGAAAAGGGTTCGCAGTACAGGCCGATGGTCCCCAATGCAGAGCACTAATGAAGGCAATAGACTACTGTCCCCAGCCCAATACACAGTCCGGGAGGCTTCTTTCTCTCACAAACCGGGGAAAACGTTCACGCGCGTCCTACGCACAGAAGTCACACCAGCATGCTTCTTTTCGTGTTTGCTATCTGCATAGCTCCGCCCACACGCGACTTTTGGACACGCCTTTTCTTCGCACGAAATTCCTGGTGCGGTGCCAAAGCACGCCAAGCAGAAAGCATGATAGGAATAGTAGTGAGTGAAAGGAAAAAAAAAAAAAAAAAAAAAGGATAACCATTGTTGATTGTGATGTCACGGCACCATTGTTGAGTGTTCCATCAGGGCCCTTGTGATGTCATCCAATAGCTGACCTTACTTGACCTCTTTGACCTCTTGACCTGACAAGGCTCTTGTGACACGCGCAGTGTTCCGTCCATTGAACAGACAAGGTAGGTCCAGCTGCATAGGAAGTGCTGGGCTACTTTTTAGCCACTAAGTAATCCAGTTCAAAAGATCCACAAGAGGGAGACACAGGCAAACTTTACTCATTTATTGAAGCACTGCAAAAGCTAAATGGTTACATCCAGCCAACTTGATACAAAAAAGGGTCAATTGCCTGCCAGAGACGACTCAGCAACCCTCCGAGGTGTGCACAACAGGCCCAAATCAAACGTGGAGGAGGGGAGGTCCAAACAATTCATTCAGGTGATAAGCCAATTAACCAATCATCAGTCTTAATTGGATCCAGGGTGTGTGTGACGACACTGGGGCTGAATGGGTTGCTTGGTGCTGGAAACAACCGACAGCTGATGCAATTAGGAGATTGACAGACTAGATGCAGGTATTATATGCAAAAAGCAACACTGCACTGACTGGGCAGACAGAGGAGAAGCTGAAGGAGGCACGACACACACAACTTTCCACTTGCTTGGCTGGAAGGATGATGCTTGCAATCCATTTCAATTTCATTCTGTTTTTTCATACTGGATTAGAAGGGGTGCACCGGTCCTGGAGGTACTGCAATACCAGGTCAATGCGTGGAGTGGACAGAGCAAGCTCTTTTTCCATCTCCCTGTTCGAAAAATCCATTTAATATATGGTCCCCAGATAGGGGACGTATCAGATATTAAACTGATAAGAACAGATACTACACTTGATCTTAGCCAAAAGGCCGAGAAGCGATAACCTGAAAAGGGTTCGCAGTACAGGCCGATGGTCCCCAATGCAGAGCACTAATGAAGGCAATAGACTACTGTCCCCAGCCCAATACACAGTCCGGGAGGCTTCTTTCTCTCACAAACCGGGGGAAAACGTTCACGCGCGTCCTACGCACAGAAGTCACACCAGCATGCTTCTTTTCGTGTTTGCTATCTGCATAGCTCCGCCCACACGCGACTTTTGGACACGCCTTTTCTTCGCACGAAATTCCTGGTGCGGTGCCAAAGCACGCCAAGCAGAAAGCATGATAGGAATAGTAGTGAGTGAAAGGAAAAAAAAAAAAAAAAAAAAAAAGGATAACCATTGTTGATTGTGATGTCACGGCACCATTGTTGAGTGTTCCATCAGGGCCCTTGTGATGTCATCCAATAGCTGACCTTACTTGACCTCTTTGACCTCTTGACCTGACAAGGCTCTTGTGACACGCGCAGTGTTCCGTCCATTGAACAGACAAGGTAGGTCCAGCTGCATAGGAAGTGCTGGGCTACTTTTTAGCCACTAAGTAATCCAGTTCAAAAGATCCACAAGAGGGAGACACAGGCAAACTTTACTCATTTATTGAAGCACTGCAAAAGCTAAATGGTTACATCCAGCCAACTTGATACAAAAAAGGGTCAATTGCCTGCCAGAGACGACTCAGCAACCCTCCGAGGTGTGCACAACAGGCCCAAATCAAACGTGGAGGAGGGGAGGTCCAAACAATTCATTCAGGTGATAAGCCAATTAACCAATCATCAGTCTTAATTGGATCCAGGGTGTGTGTGACGACACTGGGGCTGAATGGGTTGCTTGGTGCTGGAAACAACCGACAGCTGATGCAATTAGGAGATTGACAGACTAGATGCAGGTATTATATGCAAAAAGCAACACTGCACTGACTGGGCAGACAGAGGAGAAGCTGAAGGAGGCACGACACACACAACTTTCCACTTGCTTGGCTGGAAGGATGATGCTTGCAATCCATTTCAATTTCATTCTGTTTTTTCATACTGGATTAGAAGGGGTGCACCGGTCCTGGAGGTACTGCAATACCAGGTCAATGCGTGGAGTGGACAGAGCAAGCTCTTTTTCCATCTCCCTGTTCGAAAAATCCATTTAATATATGGTCCCCAGATAGGGGACGTATCAGATATTAAACTGATAAGAACAGATACTACACTTGATCTTAGCCAAAAGGCCGAGAAGCGATAACCTGAAAAGGGTTCGCAGTACAGGCCGATGGTCCCCAATGCAGAGCACTAATGAAGGCAATAGACTACTGTCCCCAGCCCAATACACAGTCCGGGAGGCTTCTTTCTCTCACAAACCGGGGAAAACGTTCACGCGCGTCCTACGCACAGAAGTCACACCAGCATGCTTCTTTTCGTGTTTGCTATCTGCATAGCTCCGCCCACACGCGACTTTTGGACACGCCTTTTCTTCGCACGAAATTCCTGGTGCGGTGCCAAAGCACGCCAAGCAGAAAGCATGATAGGAATAGTAGTGAGTGAAAGGAAAAAAAAAAAAAAAAGGATAACCATTGTTGATTGTGATGTCACGGCACCATTGTTGAGTGTTCCATCAGGGCCCTTGTGATGTCATCCAATAGCTGACCTTACTTGACCTCTTTGACCTCTTGACCTGACAAGGCTCTTGTGACACGCGCAGTGTTCCGTCCATTGAACAGACAAGGTAGGTCCAGCTGCATAGGAAGTGCTGGGCTACTTTTTAGCCACTAAGTAATCCAGTTCAAAAGATCCACAAGAGGGAGACACAGGCAAACTTTACTCATTTATTGAAGCACTGCAAAAGCTAAATGGTTACATCCAGCCAACTTGATACAAAAAAGGGTCAATTGCCTGCCAGAGACGACTCAGCAACCCTCCGAGGTGTGCACAACAGGCCCAAATCAAACGTGGAGGAGGGGAGGTCCAAACAATTCATTCAGGTGATAAGCCAATTAACCAATCATCAGTCTTAATTGGATCCAGGGTGTGTGTGACGACACTGGGGCTGAATGGGTTGCTTGGTGCTGGAAACAACCGACAGCTGATGCAATTAGGAGATTGACAGACTAGATGCAGGTATTATATGCAAAAAGCAACACTGCACTGACTGGGCAGACAGAGGAGAAGCTGAAGGAGGCACGACACACACAACTTTCCACTTGCTTGGCTGGAAGGATGATGCTTGCAATCCATTTCAATTTCATTCTGTTTTTTCATACTGGATTAGAAGGGGTGCACCGGTCCTGGAGGTACTGCAATACCAGGTCAATGCGTGGAGTGGACAGAGCAAGCTCTTTTTCCATCTCCCTGTTCGAAAAATCCATTTAATATATGGTCCCCAGATAGGGGACGTATCAGATATTAAACTGATAAGAACAGATACTACACTTGATCTTAGCCAAAAGGCCGAGAAGCGATAACCTGAAAAGGGTTCGCAGTACAGGCCGATGGTCCCCAATGCAGAGCACTAATGAAGGCAATAGACTACTGTCCCCAGCCCAATACACAGTCCGGGAGGCTTCTTTCTCTCACAAACCGGGGAAAACGTTCACGCGCGTCCTACGCACAGAAGTCACACCAGCATGCTTCTTTTCGTGTTTGCTATCTGCATAGCTCCGCCCACACGCGACTTTTGGACACGCCTTTTCTTCGCACGAAATTCCTGGTGCGGTGCCAAAGCACGCCAAGCAGAAAGCATGATAGGAATAGTAGTGAGTGAAAGGAAAAAAAAAAAAAAAAAAAAAGGATAACCATTGTTGATTGTGATGTCACGGCACCATTGTTGAGTGTTCCATCAGGGCCCTTGTGATGTCATCCAATAGCTGACCTTACTTGACCTCTTTGACCTCTTGACCTGACAAGGCTCTTGTGACACGCGCAGTGTTCCGTCCATTGAACAGACAAGGTAGGTCCAGCTGCATAGGAAGTGCTGGGCTACTTTTTAGCCACTAAGTAATCCAGTTCAAAAGATCCACAAGAGGGAGACACAGGCAAACTTTACTCATTTATTGAAGCACTGCAAAAGCTAAATGGTTACATCCAGCCAACTTGATACAAAAAAGGGTCAATTGCCTGCCAGAGACGACTCAGCAACCCTCCGAGGTGTGCACAACAGGCCCAAATCAAACGTGGAGGAGGGGAGGTCCAAACAATTCATTCAGGTGATAAGCCAATTAACCAATCATCAGTCTTAATTGGATCCAGGGTGTGTGTGACGACACTGGGGCTGAATGGGTTGCTTGGTGCTGGAAACAACCGACAGCTGATGCAATTAGGAGATTGACAGACTAGATGCAGGTATTATATGCAAAAAGCAACACTGCACTGACTGGGCAGACAGAGGAGAAGCTGAAGGAGGCACGACACACACAACTTTCCACTTGCTTGGCTGGAAGGATGATGCTTGCAATCCATTTCAATTTCATTCTGTTTTTTCATACTGGATTAGAAGGGGTGCACCGGTCCTGGAGGTACTGCAATACCAGGTCAATGCGTGGAGTGGACAGAGCAAGCTCTTTTTCCATCTCCCTGTTCGAAAAATCCATTTAATATATGGTCCCCAGATAGGGGACGTATCAGATATTAAACTGATAAGAACAGATACTACACTTGATCTTAGCCAAAAGGCCGAGAAGCGATAACCTGAAAAGGGTTCGCAGTACAGGCCGATGGTCCCCAATGCAGAGCACTAATGAAGGCAATAGACTACTGTCCCCAGCCCAATACACAGTCCGGGAGGCTTCTTTCTCTCACAAACCGGGGAAAACGTTCACGCGCGTCCTACGCACAGAAGTCACACCAGCATGCTTCTTTTCGTGTTTGCTATCTGCATAGCTCCGCCCACACGCGACTTTTGGACACGCCTTTTCTTCGCACGAAATTCCTGGTGCGGTGCCAAAGCACGCCAAGCAGAAAGCATGATAGGAATAGTAGTGAGTGAAAGGAAAAAAAAAAAAAAAAAAAAAGGATAACCATTGTTGATTGTGATGTCACGGCACCATTGTTGAGTGTTCCATCAGGGCCCTTGTGATGTCATCCAATAGCTGACCTTACTTGACCTCTTTGACCTCTTGACCTGACAAGGCTCTTGTGACACGCGCAGTGTTCCGTCCATTGAACAGACAAGGTAGGTCCAGCTGCATAGGAAGTGCTGGGCTACTTTTTAGCCACTAAGTAATCCAGTTCAAAAGATCCACAAGAGGGAGACACAGGCAAACTTTACTCATTTATTGAAGCACTGCAAAAGCTAAATGGTTACATCCAGCCAACTTGATACAAAAAAGGGTCAATTGCCTGCCAGAGACGACTCAGCAACCCTCCGAGGTGTGCACAACAGGCCCAAATCAAACGTGGAGGAGGGGAGGTCCAAACAATTCATTCAGGTGATAAGCCAATTAACCAATCATCAGTCTTAATTGGATCCAGGGTGTGTGTGACGACACTGGGGCTGAATGGGTTGCTTGGTGCTGGAAACAACCGACAGCTGATGCAATTAGGAGATTGACAGACTAGATGCAGGTATTATATGCAAAAAGCAACACTGCACTGACTGGGCAGACAGAGGAGAAGCTGAAGGAGGCACGACACACACAACTTTCCACTTGCTTGGCTGGAAGGATGATGCTTGCAATCCATTTCAATTTCATTCTGTTTTTTCATACTGGATTAGAAGGGGTGCACCGGTCCTGGAGGTACTGCAATACCAGGTCAATGCGTGGAGTGGACAGAGCAAGCTCTTTTTCCATCTCCCTGTTCGAAAAATCCATTTAATATATGGTCCCCAGATAGGGGACGTATCAGATATTAAACTGATAAGAACAGATACTACACTTGATCTTAGCCAAAAGGCCGAGAAGCGATAACCTGAAAAGGGTTCGCAGTACAGGCCGATGGTCCCCAATGCAGAGCACTAATGAAGGCAATAGACTACTGTCCCCAGCCCAATACACAGTCCGGGAGGCTTCTTTCTCTCACAAACCGGGGAAAACGTTCACGCGCGTCCTACGCACAGAAGTCACACCAGCATGCTTCTTTTCGTGTTTGCTATCTGCATAGCTCCGCCCACACGCGACTTTTGGACACGCCTTTTCTTCGCACGAAATTCCTGGTGCGGTGCCAAAGCACGCCAAGCAGAAAGCATGATAGGAATAGTAGTGAGTGAAAGAAAAAAAAAAAAAAAAAAAAAAGGATAACCATTGTTGATTGTGATGTCACGGCACCATTGTTGAGTGTTCCATCAGGGCCCTTGTGATGTCATCCAATAGCTGACCTTACTTGACCTCTTTGACCTCTTGACCTGACAAGGCTCTTGTGACACGCGCAGTGTTCCGTCCATTGAACAGACAAGGTAGGTCCAGCTGCATAGGAAGTGCTGGGCTACTTTTTAGCCACTAAGTAATCCAGTTCAAAAGATCCACAAGAGGGAGACACAGGCAAACTTTACTCATTTATTGAAGCACTGCAAAAGCTAAATGGTTACATCCAGCCAACTTGATACAAAAAAGGGTCAATTGCCTGCCAGAGACGACTCAGCAACCCTCCGAGGTGTGCACAACAGGCCCAAATCAAACGTGGAGGAGGGGAGGTCCAAACAATTCATTCAGGTGATAAGCCAATTAACCAATCATCAGTCTTAATTGGATCCAGGGTGTGTGTGACGACACTGGGGCTGAATGGGTTGCTTGGTGCTGGAAACAACCGACAGCTGATGCAATTAGGAGATTGACAGACTAGATGCAGGTATTATATGCAAAAGGCAACACTGCACTGACTGGGCAGACAGAGGAGAAGCTGAAGGAGGCACGACACACACAACTTTCCACTTGCTTGGCTGGAAGGATGATGCTTGCAATCCATTTCAATTTCATTCTGTTTTTTCATACTGGATTAGAAGGGGTGCACCGGTCCTGGAGGTACTGCAATACCAGGTCAATGCGTGGAGTGGACAGAGCAAGCTCTTTTTCCATCTCCCTGTTCGAAAAATCCATTTAATATATGGTCCCCAGATAGGGGACGTATCAGATATTAAACTGATAAGAACAGATACTACACTTGATCTTAGCCAAAAGGCCGAGAAGCGATAACCTGAAAAGGGTTCGCAGTACAGGCCGATGGTCCCCAATGCAGAGCACTAATGAAGGCAATAGACTACTGTCCCCAGCCCAATACACAGTCCGGGAGGCTTCTTTCTCTCACAAACCGGGGAAAACGTTCACGCGCGTCCTACGCACAGAAGTCACACCAGCATGCTCTTTTCGTGTTTGCTATCTGCATAGCTCCGCCCACACGCGACTTTTGGACACGCCTTTTCTTCGCACGAAATTCCTGGTGCGGTGCCAAAGCACGCCAAGCAGAAAGCATGATAGGAATAGTAGTGAGTGAAAGGAAAAAAAAAAAAAAAAAAAAAAAGGATAACCATTGTTGATTGTGATGTCACGGCACCATTGTTGAGTGTTCCATCAGGGCCCTTGTGATGTCATCCAATAGCTGACCTTACTTGACCTCTTTGACCTCTTGACCTGACAAGGCTCTTGTGACACGCGCAGTGTTCCGTCCATTGAACAGACAAGGTAGGTCCAGCTGCATAGGAAGTGCTGGGCTACTTTTAGCCACTAAGTAATCCAGTTCAAAAGATCCACAAGAGGGAGACACAGGCAAACTTTACTCATTTATTGAAGCACTGCAAAAGCTAAATGGTTACATCCAGCCAACTTGATACAAAAAGGGTCAATTGCCTGCCAGAGACGACTCAGCAACCCTCCGAGGTGTGCACAACAGGCCCAAATCAAACGTGGAGGAGGGGAGGTCCAAACAATTCATTCAGGTGATAAGCCAATTAACCAATCATCAGTCTTAATTGGATCCAGGGTGTGTGTGACGACACTGGGGCTGAATGGGTTGCTTGGTGCTGGAAACAACCGACAGCTGATGCAATTAGGAGATTGACAGACTAGATGCAGGTATTATATGCAAAAAGCAACACTGCACTGACTGGGCAGACAGAGGAGAAGCTGAAGGAGGCACGACACACACAACTTTCCACTTGCTTGGCTGGAAGGATGATGCTTGCAATCCATTTCAATTTCATTCTGTTTTTTCATACTGGATTAGAAGGGGTGCACCGGTCCTGGAGGTACTGCAATACCAGGTCAATGCGTGGAGTGGACAGAGCAAGCTCTTTTTCCATCTCCCTGTTCGAAAAATCCATTTAATATATGGTCCCCAGATAGGGACGTATCAGATATTAAACTGATAAGAACAGATACTACACTTGATCTTAGCCAAAAGGCCGAGAAGCGATAACCTGAAAAGGGTTCGCAGTACAGGCCGATGGTCCCCAATGCAGAGCACTAATGAAGGCAATAGACTACTGTCCCCAGCCCAATACACAGTCCGGGAGGCTTCTTTCTCTCACAAAACCGGGGGAAAACGTTCACGCGCGTCCTACGCACAGAAGTCACACCAGCATGCTTCTTTTCGTGTTGCTATCTGCATAGCTCCGCCCACACGCGACTTTTGGACACGCCTTTTCTTCGCACGAAATTCCTGGTGCGGTGCCAAAGCACGCCAAGCAGAAAGCATGATAGGAATAGTAGTGAGTGAAAGGAAAAAAAAAAAAAAAAAAAAAGGATAACCATTGTTGATTGTGATGTCACGGCACCATTGTTGAGTGTTCCATCAGGGCCCTTGTGATGTCATCCAATAGCTGACCTTACTTGACCTCTTTGACCTCTTGACCTGACAAGGCTCTTGTGACACGCGCAGTGTTCCGTCCATTGAACAGACAAGGTAGGTCCAGCTGCATAGGAAGTGCTGGGCTACTTTTAGCCACTAAGTAATCCAGTTCAAAAGATCCACAAGAGGGAGACACAGGCAAACTTTACTCATTTATTGAAGCACTGCAAAAGCTAAATGGTTACATCCAGCCAACTTGATACAAAAAAGGGTCAATTGCCTGCCAGAGACGACTCAGCAACCCTCCGAGGTGTGCACAACAGGCCCAAATCAAACGTGGAGGAGGGGGAGGTCCAAACAATTCATTCAGGTGATAAGCCAATTAACCAATCATCAGTCTTAATTGGATCCAGGGTGTGTGTGACGACACTGGGGCTGAATGGGTTGCTTGGTGCTGGAAACAACCGACAGCTGATGCAATTAGGAAATTGACAGACTAGATGCAGGTATTATATGCAAAAAGCAACACTGCACTGACTGGGCAGACAGAGGAGAAGCTGAAGGAGGCACGACACACACAACTTTCCACTTGCTTGGCTGGAAGGATGATGCTTGCAATCCATTTCAATTTCATTCTGTTTTTTCATACTGGATTAGAAGGGGTGCACCGGTCCTGGAGGTACTGCAATACCAGGTCAATGCGTGGAGTGGACAGAGCAAGCTCTTTTTCCATCTCCCTGTTCGAAAAATCCATTTAATATATGGTCCCCAGATAGGGGACGTATCAGATATTAAACTGATAAGAACAGATACTACACTTGATCTTAGCCAAAAGGCCGAGAAGCGATAACCTGAAAAGGGTTCGCAGTACAGGCCGATGGTCCCCAATGCAGAGCACTAATGAAGGCAATAGACTACTGTCCCCAGCCCAATACACAGTCCGGGAGGCTTCTTTCTCTCACAAACCGGGGAAAACGTTCACGCGCGTCCTACGCACAGAAGTCACACCAGCATGCTTCTTTTCGTGTTTGCTATCTGCATAGCTCCGCCCACACGCGACTTTTGGACACGCCTTTTCTTCGCACGAAATTCCTGGTGCGGTGCCAAAGCACGCCAAGCAGAAAGCATGATAGGAATAGTAGTGAGTGAAAGGAAAAAAAAAAAAAAAAAAAAGGATAACCATTGTTGATTGTGATGTCACGGCACCATTGTTGAGTGTTCCATCAGGGCCCTTGTGATGTCATCCAATAGCTGACCTTACTTGACCTCTTTGACCTCTTGACCTGACAAGGCTCTTGTGACACGCGCAGTGTTCCGTCCATTGAACAGACAAGGTAGGTCCAGCTGCATAGGAAGTGCTGGGCTACTTTTTAGCCACTAAGTAATCCAGTTCAAAAGATCCACAAGAGGGAGACACAGGCAAACTTTACTCATTTATTGAAGCACTGCAAAAGCTAAATGGTTACATCCAGCCAACTTGATACAAAAAAGGGTCAATTGCCTGCCAGAGACGACTCAGCAACCCTCCGAGGTGTGCACAACAGGCCCAAATCAAACGTGGAGGAGGGGAGGTCCAAACAATTCATTCAGGTGATAAGCCAATTAACCAATCATCAGTCTTAATTGGATCCAGGGTGTGTGTGACGACACTGGGGCTGAATGGGTTGCTTGGTGCTGGAAACAACCGACAGCTGATGCAATTAGGAGATTGACAGACTAGATGCAGGTATTATATGCAAAAAGCAACACTGCACTGACTGGGCAGACAGAGGAGAAGCTGAAGGAGGCACGACACACACAACTTTCCACTTGCTTGGCTGGAAGGATGATGCTTGCAATCCATTTCAATTTCATTCTGTTTTTTCATACTGGATTAGAAGGGGTGCACCGGTCCTGGAGGTACTGCAATACCAGGTCAATGCGTGGAGTGGACAGAGCAAGCTCTTTTTCCATCTCCCTGTTCGAAAAATCCATTTAATATATGGTCCCCAGATAGGGGACGTATCAGATATTAAACTGATAAGAACAGATACTACACTTGATCTTAGCCAAAAGGCCGAGAAGCGATAACCTGAAAAGGGTTCGCAGTACAGGCCGATGGTCCCCAATGCAGAGCACTAATGAAGGCAATAGACTACTGTCCCCAGCCCAATACACAGTCCGGGAGGCTTCTTTCTCTCACCAAACCGGGGAAAACGTTCACGCGCGTCCTACGCACAGAAGTCACACCAGCATGCTTCTTTTCGTGTTTGCTATCTGCATAGCTCCGCCCACACGCGACTTTTGGACACGCCTTTTCTTCGCACGAAATTCCTGGTGCGGTGCCAAAGCACGCCAAGCAGAAAGCATGATAGGAATAGTAGTGAGTGAAAGGAAAAAAAAAAAAAAAAAAAAAAGGATAACCATTGTTGATTGTGATGTCACGGCACCATTGTTGAGTGTTCCATCAGGGCCCTTGTGATGTCATCCAATAGCTGACCTTACTTGACCTCTTTGACCTCTTGACCTGACAAGGCTCTTGTGACACGCGCAGTGTTCCGTCCATTGAACAGACAAGGTAGGTCCAGCTGCATAGGAAGTGCTGGGCTACTTTTTAGCCACTAAGTAATCCAGTTCAAAAGATCCACAAGAGGGAGACACAGGCAAACTTTACTCATTTATTGAAGCACTGCAAAAGCTAAATGGTTACATCCAGCCAACTTGATACAAAAAAGGGTCAATTGCCTGCCAGAGACGACTCAGCAACCCTCCGAGGTGTGCACAACAGGCCCAAATCAAACGTGGAGGAGGGGAGGTCCAAACAATTCATTCAGGTGATAAGCCAATTAACCAATCATCAGTCTTAATTGGATCCAGGGTGTGTGTGACGACACTGGGGCTGAATGGGTTGCTTGGTGCTGGAAACAACCGACAGCTGATGCAATTAGGAGATTGACAGACTAGATGCAGGTATTATATGCAAAAAGCAACACTGCACTGACTGGGCAGACAGAGGAGAAGCTGAAGGAGGCACGACACACACAACTTTCCACTTGCTTGGCTGGAGGATGATGCTTGCAATCCATTTCAATTTCATTCTGTTTTTTCATACTGGATTAGAAGGGGTGCACCGGTCCTGGAGGTACTGCAATACCAGGTCAATGCGTGGAGTGGACAGAGCAAGCTCTTTTTCCATCTCCCTGTTCGAAAAAATCCATTTAATATATGGTCCCCAGATAGGGGACGTATCAGATATTAAACTGATAAGAACAGATACTACACTTGATCTTAGCCAAAAGGCCGAGAAGCGATAACCTGAAAAGGGTTCGCAGTACAGGCCGATGGTCCCCAATGCAGAGCACTAATGAAGGCAATAGACTACTGTCCCCAGCCCAATACACAGTCCGGGAGGCTTCTTTCTCTCACAAACCGGGGAAAACGTTCACGCGCGTCCTACGCACAGAAGTCACACCAGCATGCTTCTTTTCGTGTTTGCTATCTGCATAGCTCCGCCCACACGCGACTTTTGGACACGCCTTTTCTTCGCACGAAATTCCTGGTGCGGTGCCAAAGCACGCCAAGCAGAAAGCATGATAGGAATAGTAGTGAGTGAAAGGAAAAAAAAAAAAAAAAAAAAAAGGATAACCATTGTTGATTGTGATGTCACGGCACCATTGTTGAGTGTTCATCAGGGCCCTTGTGATGTCATCCAATAGCTGACCTTACTTGACCTCTTTGACCTCTTGACCTGACAAGGCTCTTGTGACACGCGCAGTGTTCCGTCCATTGAACAGACAAGGTAGGTCCAGCTGCATAGGAAGTGCTGGGCTACTTTTTAGCCACTAAGTAATCCAGTTCAAAAGATCCACAAGAGGGAGACACAGGCAAACTTTACTCATTTATTGAAGCACTGCAAAAGCTAAATGGTTACATCCAGCCAACTTGATACAAAAAAGGGTCAATTGCCTGCCAGAGACGACTCAGCAACCCTCCGAGGTGTGCACAACAGGCCCAAATCAAACGTGGAGGAGGGGAGGTCCAAACAATTCATTCAGGTGATAAGCCAATTAACCAATCATCAGTCTTAATTGGATCCAGGGGTGTGTGTGACGACACTGGGGCTGAATGGGTTGCTTGGTGCTGGAAACAACCGACAGCTGATGCAATTAGGAGATTGACAGACTAGATGCAGGTATTATATGCAAAAAGCAACACTGCACTGACTGGGCAGACAGAGGAGAAGCTGAAGGAGGCACGACACACACAACTTTCCACTTGCTTGGCTGGAAGGATGATGCTTGCAATCCATTTCAATTTCATTCTGTTTTTTCATACTGGATTAGAAGGGGTGCACCGGTCCTGGAGGTACTGCAATACCAGGTCAATGCGTGGAGTGGACAGAGCAAGCTCTTTTTCCATCTCCCTGTTCGAAAAATCCATATATTATATGGTCCCCAGATAGGGGACGTATCAGATATAAACTGATAAGAACAGATACTACACTTGATCTTAGCCAAAAGGCCGAGAAGCGATAACCTGAAAAGGGTTCGCAGTACAGGCCGATGGTCCCCAATGCAGAGCACTAATGAAGGCAATAGACTACTGTCCCCAGCCCAATACACAGTCCGGGAGGCTTCTTTCTCTCACAAACCGGGGAAAACGTTCACGCGCGTCCTACGCACAGAAGTCACACCAGCATGCTTCTTTTCGTGTTTGCTATCTGCATAGCTCCGCCCACACGCGACTTTTGGGACACGCCTTTTCTTCGCACGAAATTCCTGGTGCGGTGCCAAAGCACGCCAAGCAGAAAGCATGATAGGAATAGTAGTGAGTGAAAGGAAAAAAAAAAAAAAAAAAAAAGGATAACCATTGTTGATTGTGATGTCACGGCACCATGTTGAGTGTTCCATCAGGGCCCTTGTGATGTCATCCAATAGCTGACCTTACTTGACCTCTTTGACCTCTTGACCTGACAAGGCTCTTGTGACACGCGCAGTGTTCCGTCCATTGAACAGACAAGGTAGGTCCAGCTGCATAGGAAGTGCTGGGCTACTTTTTAGCCACTAAGTAATCCAGTTCAAAAGATCCACAAGAGGGAGACACAGGCAAACTTTACTCATTTATTGAAGCACTGCAAAAGCTAAATGGTTACATCCAGCCAACTTGATACAAAAAAGGGTCAATTGCCTGCCAGAGACGACTCAGCAACCCTCCGAGGTGTGCACAACAGGCCCAAATCAAACGTGGAGGAGGGGAGGTCCAAACAATTCATTCAGGTGATAAGCCAATTAACCAATCATCAGTCTTAATTGGATCCAGGGTGTGTGTGACGACACTGGGGCTGAATGGGTTGCTTGGTGCTGGAAACAACCGACAGCTGATGCAATTAGGAGATTGACAGACTAGATGCAGGTATTATATGCAAAAAGCAACACTGCACTGACTGGGCAGACAGAGGAGAAGCTGAAGGAGGCACGACACACACAACTTTCCACTTGCTTGGCTGGAAGGATGATGCTTGCAATCCATTTCAATTTCATTCTGTTTTTTCATACTGGATTAGAAGGGGTGCACCGGTCCTGGAGGTACTGCAATACCAGGTCAATGCGTGGAGTGGACAGAGCAAGCTCTTTTTCCATCTCCCTGTTCGAAAAATCCATTTAATATATGGTCCCCAGATAGGGGACGTATCAGATATTAAACTGATAAGAACAGATACTACACTTGATCTTAGCCAAAAGGCCGAGAAGCGATAACCTGAAAAGGGTTCGCAGTACAGGCCGATGGTCCCCAATGCAGAGCACTAATGAAGGCAATAGACTACTGTCCCCAGCCCAATACACAGTCCGGGAGGCTTCTTTCTCTCACAAACCGGGGAAAACGTTCACGCGCGTCCTACGCACAGAAGTCACACCAGCATGCTTCTTTTCGTGTTTGCTATCTGCATAGCTCCGCCCACACGCGACTTTTGGACACGCCTTTTCTTCGCACGAATTCCTGGTGCGGTGCCAAAGCACGCCAAGCAGAAAGCATGATAGGAATAGTAGTGAGTGAAGGAAAAAAAAAAAAAAAAAAAAAAGGATAACCATTGTTGATTGTGATGTCACGGCACCATTGTTGAGTGTTCCATCAGGGCCCTTGTGATGTCATCCAATAGCTGACCTTACTTGACCTCTTTGACCTCTTGACCTGACAAGGCTCTTGTGACACGCGCAGTGTTCCGTCCATTGAACAGACAAGGTAGGTCCAGCTGCATAGGAAGTGCTGGGCTACTTTTTAGCCACTAAGTAATCCAGTTCAAAAGATCCACAAGAGGGAGACACAGGCAAACTTTACTCATTTATTGAAGCACTGCAAAAGCTAAATGGTTACATCCAGCCAACTTGATACAAAAAAGGGTCAATTGCCTGCCAGAGACGACTCAGCAACCCTCCGAGGTGTGCACAACAGGCCCAAATCAAACGTGGAGGAGGGGAGGTCCAAACAATTCATTCAGGTGATAAGCCAATTAACCAATCATCAGTCTTAATTGGATCCAGGGTGTGTGTGACGACACTGGGGCTGAATGGGTTGCTTGGTGCTGGAAACAACCGACAGCTGATGCAATTAGGAGATTGACAGACTAGATGCAGGTATTATATGCAAAAAGCAACACTGCCACTGACTGGGCAGACAGAGGAGAAGCTGAAGGAGGCACGACACACACAACTTTCCACTTGCTTGGCTGGAAGGATGATGCTTGCAATCCATTTCAATTTCATTCTGTTTTTTCATACTGGATTAGAAGGGGTGCACCGGTCCTGGAGGTACTGCAATACCAGGTCAATGCGTGGAGTGGACAGAGCAAGCTCTTTTTCCATCTCCCTGTTCGAAAAATCCATTTAATATATGGTCCCCAGATAGGGGACGTATCAGATATTAAACTGATAAGAACAGATACTACACTTGATCTTAGCCAAAAGGCCGAGAAGCGATAACCTGAAAAGGGTTCGCAGTACAGGCCGATGGTCCCCAATGCAGAGCACTAATGAAGGCAATAGACTACTGTCCCAGCCAATACACAGTCCGGGAGGCTTCTTTCTCTCACAAACCGGGGAAAACGTTCACGCGCGTCCTACGCACAGAAGTCACACCAGCATGCTTCTTTTCGTGTTTGCTATCTGCATAGCTCCGCCCACACGCGACTTTTGGACACGCCTTTTCTTCGCACGAAATTCCTGGTGCGGTGCCAAAGCACGCCAAGCAGAAAGCATGATAGGAATAGTAGTGAGTGAAAGGAAAAAAAAAAAAAAAAAAAAAAAAGGATAACCATTGTTGATTGTGATGTCACGGCACCATGTTGAGTGTTCCATCAGGGCCCTTGTGATGTCATCCAATAGCTGACCTTACTTGACCTCTTTGACCTCTTGACCTGACAAGGCTCTTGTGACACGCGCAGTGTTCCGTCCATTGAACAGACAAGGTAGGTCCAGCTGCATAGGAAGTGCTGGGCTACTTTTTAGCCACTAAGTAATCCAGTTCAAAAGATCCACAAGAGGGAGACACAGGCAAACTTTACTCATTTATTGAAGCACTGCAAAAGCTAAATGGTTACATCCAGCCAACTTGATACAAAAAAGGGTCAATTGCCTGCCAGAGACGACTCAGCAACCCTCCGAGGTGTGCACAACAGGCCCAAATCAAACGTGGAGGAGGGGAGGTCCAAACAATTCATTCAGGTGATAAGCCAATTAACCAATCATCAGTCTTAATTGGATCCAGGGTGTGTGTGACGACACTGGGGCTGAATGGGTTGCTTGGTGCTGGAAACAACCGACAGCTGATGCAATTAGGAGATTGACAGACTAGATGCAGGTATTATATGCCAAAAAGCAACACTGCACTGACTGGGCAGACAGAGGAGAAGCTGAAGGAGGCACGGACACACACAACTTTCCACTTGCTTGGCTGGAAGGATGATGCTTGCAATCCATTTCAATTTCATTCTGTTTTTTCATACTGGATTAGAAGGGGTGCAACCGGTCCCTGGAGGTACTGCAATACCAGGTCAATGCGTGGAGTGGACAGAGCAAGCTCTTTTTCCATCTCCCTGTTCGAAAAATCCATTTAATATATGGTCCCCAGATAGGGGACGTATCAGATATTAAACTGATAAGAACAGATACTACACTTGATCTTAGCCAAAAGGCCGAGAGCGATAACCTGAAAAGGGTTCGCAGTACAGGCCGATGGTCCCCAATGCAGAGCACTAATGAAGGCAATAGACTACTGTCCCCAGCCCAATACACAGTCCGGGAGGCTTCTTTCTCTCACAAACCGGGGGAAAACGTTCACGCGCGTCCTACGCACAGAAAGTCACACCAGCATGCTTCTTTTCGTGTTTGCTATCTGCATAGCTCCGCCCCACGCGACTTTTGGACACGCCTTTTCTTCGCAACGAAATTCCTGGTGCGGTGCCAAAGCACGCCAAGCAGAAAGCATGATAGGAAAAGTAGTGAGTGGAAAGGAAAAAAAAAAAAAAAAAAAAAAAAAGGATAACCATTGTTGATTGTGATGTCACGGCACCATTGTTGAGTGTTCCATCAGGGCCCTTGTGTTGTCATCCAATAGCTGACCTTACTTGACCTCTTTGACCTCTGACCTGACAAGGCTCTTGTGACACGCGCAGTGTTCCGTCCCATTGAACAGACAAGGTAGGTCCAGCTGCATAGGAAGTGCTGGGCTACTTTTTAGCCACTAAGTAATCAAGTTCAAAAGATCCACAAGAGGGAGACACAGGCAAACTTTACTCATTTATTGAAGCACTGCAAAAGCTAAATGGTTACATCCAGCCCAACTTGATACAAAAAAGGGTCAATTGCCTGCCAGAGACGACTCAGCAACCCTCCGAGGTGTGCACAACAGGCCCAAATCAAACGTGGAGGAGGGGAGGTCCAAACAATTCATTCAGGTGATAAGCCAATTAACCAATCATCAGTCTTAATTGGATCCAGGGTGTGTGTGTGACGACACTGGGGCTGAATGGGTTGCTTGGTGCTGGAAACAACCGACAGCTGATGCAATTAGGAGATTGACAGACTAGATGCAGGTATTATATGCAAAAAGCAACACTGCACTGACTGGGCAGGACAGAGGAGAAGCTGAAGGAGGCACGACACACACAACTTTCCACTTGCTTGGCTGGAAGGATGATGCTTGCAATCCATTTCAATTTCATTCTGTTTTTTCATACTGGATTAGAAGGGTGCACCGGTCCTGGAGGTACTGCAATACCAGGTCAATGCGTGGAGTGGACAGAGCAAGCTCTTTTTCCATCTCCCTGTTCGAAAATCCATTTAATATATGGTCCCCAGATAGGGGACGTATCAGATATTAAACTGATAAGAACAGATTACTACACTTGATCTTAGCCAAAAGGCCGAGAAGCGATAACCTGAAAAGGGTTCGCAGTACAGGCCGATGGTCCCCCAATGCAGAGCACTAATGAAGGCAATAGACTACTGTCCCCAGCCCAATACACAGTCCGGGAGGCTTCTTTCTCTCACAAACCGGGGGAAAACGTTCACGCGCGTCCTACGCACAGAAGTCACACCAGCATGCTTCTTTTCGTGTTTGCTATCTGCATAGCTCCGCCCACACGCGACTTTTGGACACGCCTTTTCTTCGCACGAAATTCCTGGTGCGGTGCCAAAGCACGCCAAGCAGAAAGCATGATAGGAATAGTAGTGAGTGAAAGGAAAAAAAAAAAAAAAAAAAAAAAAAGGATAACCATTGTTGATTGTGATGTCACGGCACCATTGTTGAGTGTTCCATCAGGGCCCTTGTGATGTCATCCAATAGCTGACCTTACTTGACCTCTTTGACCTCTTGACCTGACAAGGCTCTTGTGACACGCGCAGTGTTCCGTCCATTGAACAGACAAGGTAGGTCCAGCTGCATAGGAAGTGCTGGGCTACTTTTTAGCCACTAAGTAATCCAGTTCAAAAGATCCACAAGAGGGAGACACAGGCAAACTTTACTCATTTATTGAAGCACTGCAAAAGCTAAATGGTTACATCCAGCCAACTTGATACAAAAAAGGGTCAATTGCCTGCCAGAGACGACTCAGCAACCCTCCGAGGTGTGCACAACAGGCCCAAATCAAACGTGGAGGAGGGGAGGTCCAAACAATTCATTCAGGTGATAAGCCAATTAACCAATCATCAGTCTTAATTGGATCCAGGGTGTGTGTGACGACACTGGGGCTGAATGGGTTGCTTGGTGCTGGAAACAACCGACAGCTGATGCAATTAGGAGATTGACAGACTAGATGCAGGTATTATATGCAAAAAGCAACACTGCACTGACTGGGCAGACAGAGGAGAAGCTGAAGGAGGCACGACACAGTACAACTTTCCACTTGCTTGGCTGGAAGGATGATGCCTTGCAATCCATTTCAATTCATTCTGTTTTTTCATACTGGATTAGAAGGGGTGCACCGTCCTGGAGGTACTAGCAATACCAGGTCAATGCGTGGAGTGGACAGAGCAAGCTCTTTTTCCATCTCCCTGTTCGAAAAATCCATTTAATATATGGTCCCCAGATAGGGGACGTATCAGATATTAAAACTGATAAGACAGATAACTACACTTGATCTTAGCCAAAAGGGCCGAGAAGCGATAACCTGAAAAGGGTTCGCAGTACAGGCCGATGGTCCCACAATGCAGAGCACTAATGAAGGCAATAGACTACTGTCCCCAGCCCAATACACAGTCCGGGAGGCTTCTTTCTCTCACAAACCGGGGGAAAACGTTCACCGCGCGTCCTACGCACAGAAGTCACACCAGCATGCTTCTTTTCGTGTTTGCTATCTGCATAGCTCCGCCCACACGCGACTTTTGGACACGCCTTTTCTTCGCACGAAATTCCTGGTGCGGTGCCAAAGCACGCCAAGCAGAAAGCATGATAGGAATAGTAGTGAGTGAAAGGAAAAAAAAAAAAAAAAAAAAAGGATAACCATTGTTGATTGTGATGTCACGGCACCATTGTTGAGTGTTCCATCAGGGCCCTTGTGATTGTCATCCAATAGCTGACCTTACTTGACCTCTTTGACCTCTTTGACCTGACAAGGCTCTTGTGACACGCGCAGTGTTCCGTCCATTGAACAGACAAGGTAGGTCCAGCTGCATAGGAAGTGCTGGGCTACTTTTTAGCCACTAAGTAATCCAGTTCAAAAGATCCACAAGAGGGAGACACAGGCAAACTTTACTCATTTATTGAAGCAGCTGCAAAAGCTAAATGGTTACATCCAGCCAACTTGATACAAAAAAGGGTCAATTGCCTGCCAGAGACGACTCAGCAACCCTCCGAGGTGTGCACAACAGGCCCAAATTCAAACGTGGAGGAGGGAGGTCCAAACAATTCATTCAGGTGATAAGCCAATTAACCAATCATCAGTCTTAATTGGATCCAGGGGTGTGTGTGACGACACTGGGGCTGAATGGGTTGTCTTGGTGCTGGAAAACAACCGACAGCTGATGCAATTAGGAGAGTTGACAGACTAGATGCAGTAGTTATTGCAAAAAGCAACACTGCACTGACTGGGCAGACAGAGGAGAAGCTGAAGGAGGCACGACACACACAAACTTTCCACTTGCTTGGCTGGAAGGATGATGCTTGCAATCTCATTTCAATTTCATTCTGTTTTTTTCATACTGGATTAGAAGGGGTGCACCGGTCCTGGAGGTACTGCAATACCAGGTCAATGCGTGGAGTGGACAGAGCAAGCTCTTTTTCCATCTCCCCTGTTCGAAAAATCCATTTAATATATGGTCCCCAGATAGGGGACGTATCAGATATTAAACTGATAAGAACAGATACTACACTTGATCTTAGCCAAAAGGCCGAGAAGCGATAACCGGAAAAGGGTTCGGCAGTACAGGCGATGGTCCCCAATGCAGAGCACTAATGAAGGCAATAGACTACTGTCCCCAGCCCAATACACAGTCCGGGAGGCTTCTTTCTCTCACAAACCGGAAAACGTTCACTTGCGCGTCCTACGCACAGAAGTCACAACCAGCATGCTTCTTGTCGTGTTTGGCTATCTGCATAGCTCCGCCCACAACGCGACTTTTGGACACGCCTTTTCTTCGCACGAAATTCCTGGTGCGGTGCCAAAGCACGCCAAGCAGAAAGCATGATAGGAATAGTAGTGAGTGAAAGGAAAAAAAAAAAAAAAAAAAAGGATAACCATTGTTGATTGTGATGTCACGGCACCATTGTTGAGTGTTCCATCAGGGCCCTTGTGATGTCATCCAATAGCTGACCTTACTTGACCTCTTTGACCTCTTGACCTGACAAGGCTCTTGTGACACGCGCAGTGTTCCGTCCATTGAACAGACAAGGTAGGTTCCAGCTGCATAGGAAGTGCTGGGCTACTTTTTAGCCACTAAGTAATCCAGTTCAAAAGATCCACAAGAGGGAGACACAGGCAAACTTTACTCATTTATTGAAGCACTGCAAAAGCTAAATGGTTACATCCAGCCAACTTGATACAAAAAAGGGTCAATTGCCTGCCCATAGACGACTCAGCAACCTCCGAGGGTGCACAACAGGCCCAAATCAAACGTGGAGGAGGGGAGGTCCAAACAATTCATTCAGGTGATAAGCCAATTAACCAATCATCAGTCTTAATTGGATCCAGGGTGTGTGGTGACGACACTGGGCTGAATGGGGTGTTTGTGCTGGAAACAACCGACAGCTGATGCAATTAGGAGATTGACAGACTAGATGCAGGTATTATATGCAAAAAGCAACACTGCACTGACTGGGCAGACAGAGGAGAAGCTGAAGGAGGCACGACACACACAACTTTCCACTTGCTTGGCTGGAAGATGATGCGTGCAATCCATTTCAATTTCATTCTGTTTTTTCATACTGGATTAGAAGGGGTGCACCGGTCCTGGAGGTACTGCAATACCAGGTCAATGCTGGAGTGGACAGAGCAAGCTCTTTTTTCCATCTCCCTGTTTCGAAAAATCCATTAATATATGGTCCCCAGATAGGGGACGTATCAGATATTAAACTGATAAGAACAGATACTACACTTGATCTTAGCCAAAAGGCCGAGAAGCGATAACCTGAAAAGGGTTCGCAGTACAGGCCGATGGTCCCCAATGCAGAGCACTATGAAGGCAATAGACTACTGTCCCCAGCCCAATACACAGTCCGGGAGGCTTCTTTCTCTCACAAACCGGGGAAAACGTTCACGCGCGTCCTACGCACAGAAAGTCACACCAGCATGCTTCTTTTCGTGTTTGCTATCTGCATAGCTCCGCCCACACGCGACTTTTGGACACGCCTTTTCTTCGCACGAAATTCCTGGTGCGGTGCCAAAGCAACGCCAAGCAAAAAGCATGATAGGAATAGTAGTGAGTGAAAGAAAAAAAAAAAAAAAAAAAAAAGGATAACCATTGTTGATTGTGATGTCACGGCACCATTGTTGAGTGTTCCATCAGGGCCCTTGTGATGTCATCCAATAGCTGACCTTACTTGACCTCTTTGACCTCTTGACCTGACAAGGCTCTTGTGACACGCGTCAGTGTTCCGTCCATTGAACAGACAAGGTAGGTCCAGCTGCATAGGAAGTGCTGGGCTACTTTTTAGCCACTAAGTAATCCAGTTCAAAAAGATCCACAAGAGGGAGACACAGGCAAACTGTTACTCATTTATTGAAGCACTGCAAAAGCTAAATGGTTACATCCAGCCAACTTGATACAAAAAAGGGTCAATTGCCTGCCAGAGACGACTCAGCAACCCTCCGAGTGTGCACAACAGGCCCAAATCAAACGTGGAGGAGGGGGAGGTTCCAAACAATTCATTCAGGTGATAAGCCAATTACCCATAGTCATCAGTCTTAATTGGATCCAGGGTGTGTGTGACGACACTGGGGCTGAATGGGTTGCTTGGTGCTGGAAACATCCGACAGCTGATGCAATTAGGAGATTGACAGACTAGATGCAGGTATTATATGCAAAAAGCAACACTGCACTGACTGGGCAGACAGAGGAGAAGCTGAAGGAGGCACGACACACACAACTTTCCACTTGCTTGGCGGAAGGATGATGCTTGCAATCCATTTCAATTTCATTCTGTTTTTCATACTGGATTAGAAGGGGGTGCACCGGTCCTGGAGGTACTGCAATACCAGGTCAATGCGTGGAGTGGACAGAGCAAGCTCTTTTTCCATCTCCCTGTTCGAAAAATCCATTTAATATATGGTCCCCAGATAGGGGACGTATCAGATATTAAACTGATAAGAACCAGATACTACACTTGATCTTAGCCAAAAGGCCGAGAAGCGATAACCTGAAAAGGGTTCGCAGTACAGGCCGTTGGTCCCCAATGCAGAGCACTAATGAAGGCAATAGACTACTGTCCCCAGCCCAATACACAGTCCGGGGAGGCTTCTTTCTCCTCACAACCGGGGGAAAACGTGCAGCACGCGCGTCCTACGCACAGGAAGTCACACCAGCATGCTTCTTTTCGTGTTTGCTATCTGCATAGCTCCGCCCACACGCGACTTTTGGACACGCCTTTTCTTCGCACGAAATTCCTGGTGCGGTGCCAAAGCACGCCAAGCAGAAAGCATGATAGAAATAGTAGTGAGTGAAAGGAAAAAAAAAAAAAAAAAAAAAGGATAAGCCATTGTTTGATTGTGATTGCACGGCACCATTGTTTGAGTGTTCCATCAGGGGCCCTTGTGATGTCATCCAATAGCTGACCTTACTGACCTCTTTGAACCTCTGACCTGACAAGGCTCTTGTGACTCGCGCAGTGTTCCGTCCATTGAACAGACAAGGTAGGTCCAGCTGCATAGGAAGTGCTGGGCTACTTTTTAGCCACTAAGTAATCCAGTTCAAAAGATCCACAAGAGGGAGACACAGGCAAACTTTACTCATTTATTGAAGCTACTGAAAAAGCTAAATGGTTACATCCAGCCAACCTTGATACAAAAAAGGGTCTATTGCCTGCCAGAGAGCGATGCTCAGCAACCATCCAGGTGTGCACAACAGGCCCAAATCAAACGTGGAGAGGAGGTCCAAACAATTCATTCAGTGTGTTAAGCCAATTAACCAATCATCAGTCTTATTAGGATCCAGGGTTATTGGACGACACATGGCTGATGGGTTGCTTGGTGCTGTGAAACTAACCAACAGCTGATGCAATTAGGAGATTGGACAGACTAGATGCAGGTATATATGCAAAAAGCAACACTGCAACTGACTGGGCCGAACAGAGGAGAAGCTGAAGGAGGCACGGACACACACAACTTTCCTCTTGCCTTGGCTGGAAGGAATGATCTTGCAATCCATTTCTCAATTTCATTCTGTTTTTCATACTGGATTAGAAGGGGTGCACCGGTCCTGAGGGTACTGCAATACCAGGTCAATGCGTGGAGTGGACAGAGCAAGCTCTTTTTCCATCTCCCTGTTCGAAAAATCCATTTAATATATGGTCCCCAGATAGGGGACGTATCAGATATTAAACTGATAAGAACAGATTTTTTATTTTTTTTTTAAACCACATCAGGTAAGTTTTCAAGCACTCAAAATACATCTTCTTGGTATCTTAGAGGCAACACCAAATCATTCTTGGTTGCTTTAACTTCATCATCGTGGTTATCTTTATTTTATTTAACAAGAAATCTCCATTTTTTGTACTTCCAATAACCTTCGCTATCTAAACCACCACCATACTGTCTATTCCACCTATATATAAAGTATAATCTTGATAGCACAAGCTTCACACCTTCTTTTACCGACCACAATTCTCTCTTAAAATCCATAGGTTTTCTCGCATCCCACAAACTTTCCATCATGCACACCATAATAAACCATAATAACCTAACCTTCTGTTTACCATTTGCCCCAATCCCAAACAAAGCTACTTTCTCATTCATATATGTAACACCTGTCAATTCTTTTATCAAGCCTCCCATTCCTTTCCATACCTCCTTTGCATACTTGCATTCCCAAAACAAATGTCCTCACACTTTCACTCTCCCCACAACCATCCCTTGGGCACACTTCAGATCTTACTAAATCTCTCCTTTTCTGTACTTCTCTTACGGCAAAACATTTTGCAAACCCATCCATACGATATCTCTCTGTCTATTCGAAACTCCTTTAATCGCCAATTTTTCCCATACTTTCTCCGCCTCACACAACCTCAAACCGCGAATATCACATGCAATCTCTTTCTTACGCAATATATTCATTACATACTTCTTATTTTTAAACTCCTCCATTTTAATACTTAACAAATCATATCTTCTGATAAACATCTCTATTATCCTATACCATTTAGAACACACAAAAGCAACCGGCACTCTTACATCTCTTTTACTCCACCTCAAACCAAACATCATCCAACCCGCCATATATCTCATCATATAAGCACATTTATTTCTCTTTCTCAATCAAGACTACAAAAGTTTTAACGTAACATAAACCAAAGAAAGTCTCAAAATTCGGAAACTCCAATCCTCCATTCTCTCTTAATTTATACACATACTCTCTTTTCGCTTTTTCCATTCTACTTCCCCATAAAAATGTAAACACCATTTTCTCTACTTTTCTAAATTTCATCACATTCCCCGGATACACACCATACACAAACCATACAATCGGCAAAATAATAGATTTAATTATCAAAATCTTTCCAGTCAAACTCAAATCTCTCAGCCTCCAAAAATTCAACTTTCTATCTATTCTTTTCCCACATTCATCCCAACTTTCGTTCCCTTTCATATTATCATTAAATAAAATTCCCAGCACTTTAATAGGACCTCTTTCCCAATTCACACCTTCCATCCTTACCTCACTATCTCCAAAACAATTAAAAGAACATTTATCCCAATTAACATTAAATCCTGATGCACCACAAAACAAATCCAAAATCAATCTTCCTCTCCTCATTGCAAGCATATTATCATTCACAATTACAATATCATCCATATAACCTAAAACATTCACATATTTCCCTTTACTCCCAGGTATTAACACTCCTCTCATTACCTTATCCTTTCTCATCATACACATCAAACTTCAATTACACTAATAAACAAAACTGGTGACATTGGGCACCCTTGCCTTACCCCAGACTGAACACTTATCTTATGACTTAGATTACCATTCACCAGAATCTTACTTCCCACTCCCTCATACAAACTCTTCACACACCTCAAAAATTTTCCCGGATATCCCATTCTCTTTAGCACTTCAAACATAAAATCATGCGCCACCCGATCAAAAGCTTTCTCAAATCTACTGATAGAAGCATACATCTCTGTTTCTATTCTCACAGTCTCCAATCATATCCCTTAACAAAAACAAATTCTCCGTCATACTTCTCCCTGGCACAGCACACACCTGATCTTCTTGCACAACTTTCCCAACCACTTCACGCATACGATTTGCCAACACCTTACTAAAAATTTTATAATCAACATTCAACAAAGTGATTGGTCTCCAATTACTCAAAAGCATTTTCTCACCTTTTTTATAGATCAGTACCACCACTCCTTCTTTCATTGAATCACCCAGAACTCCATTCTCCCACATAAATTTGCATACTTCAGTGAAATCCACTCCCATCCATTCCCATGTTTTACATACAACTCTACAGGTATCCCATCATTCCCTGGTGTTTTATTTCTTTTAGCTCCAAACACAACTTTCTTAATCTCACCCACAGTAATGTCTTCACACAACAATTCACCTTCTTCATTACTCAACTCATTTCTATACTCTTCAAACCTTCACTCATCAAACTTTTATCTACCCCTTTTTTTGCATATAAATTTGCATAAAATTTCTCCACCTCACCCATCATTTCTTCCCCACTCACACACTCTCCCAAATTATTTAAAACTTCACACATATCATCCTTCTTTCCACACACTTTTTTAAAGAAAAACCTCGTGCATTTTCATTTTCTTCAAAACATTCCACCTTCGACCGAAAAATTATTTCTTTCCCTTTTTTCTCAATAAACTGTTTTAGTTCTTTCTTAGTCTTTTCAATTAAATCATCACATCCACTCCCTAATCTACTCAGTTTCTCAACCACTCTAATCTCATATTCAGTTCATTATACATAATCCTCATTCTTCTTGCCATTTTACATCCCCACTTTCTGAAAAAAAATTTAATTCTTCCCTTCACCCACTCCCACCATTTCAAAATATTTTCAAAACCATCCATCCTACTTCTCCATATCATATATTCGATTCTAAATGCATTCATTACCCTTTCATCATCTATAAACTTATATTCAATTTCCAACAACCTTTCCCATATATATTTTTAATATTACCTTCCACTCAAACTTTTAAACACTCATGATCAGAAAAAAATACCCCATCCTGTACATAACTTACACACTCAAATTTTTTGAAAAAAAGATAAAATCGATCCTCGATTCTACTCCCCCTCTATCAGCCTTGTATGTACATGGTGGTGGTTTCCCCAAAACCGTTTCTGCTGCATCTAAAAAAGAGAGGTCATCAATTAATTGTTTTAATTTTTTCCCTGACACATCTCGCTTTTCACCTACTATCACACTATTGAAGTCACCTACAAGCATCGTCGGAATTCTCCCTAACAAAAAAACATTCAATTTACCCAACAGCTCCATTCTCTCTTCTTTTTTTGTTGAGCCATAAACATTAATTACTTTAAATCTCCATCTTTTATACCTAATTTCTACCACCAGACATCTCCCTGGTTCAACCACTGTATAACATTCCACATGCATACTTTTGTTTCTCAACAAAATACCCACACCAACATTTCTATTTTCACTTGACCCTGACCACACAGATTCTCCATAAGGCCATTCATCCTCCTCTAAAGACACAGATATTCCACACTCCTGTAAGCAAATAATGTCAGCTCCTTGGTTTTTCAAGTAGTCCAGAATTACTGCTCTCCTTGCTCTGGATTTTAAGAGCCTTACATTTAAGGATAGGAGATGTATGGCAACTCTGCTCTCCATGCCTTGTACCATCTAATTATATATTTTCCACATCTCCATCTTGCTATCATTCGGAACTCTTCTTGACGGTGGTAACTTGGCATACAGCCCCAGTCTCTACTCCTTCTAAAAAAAAGGACCTGGTTAGGGGAATCAGAGGGGAAGGTTCTGACCTCAGTAGAGCTGCCATCGTCACTGAGAGGCGACAAAGGCAGGCCTAAACTTTTTAGAAAGGCTCTCCTCACCTCTCCATCTGACCCAGAAGGCCTTTTGGTGAGATCACCTTGCTCACAAGCTTGCTCACAGGGGATTCCGCTTTCTTCACTGTAGGCACATATCTGGGGTTGCGGACATAGGGATTTCCATTTCCCCTTCTCCCTGCAGTCCTGTTACCTCATCGATGGCAAATCCAAAATCATGTCAAGGAAAAGTCAATTCCTCCTTCCTACATCATGGTCTCCTCACCCTGAGCCTGGTGAGGGACCTGCACCTTCGGATCCCTTAAAGAGTCTGGGGGTCTCCCTGAGGAGGATCCTTGGGAAGTATTCCCTGGGGCTCCTCTTGCAGCTTCCGAGTAAGTCTTTTTACTCCTCGGGTTTCAGAGGGCAATTCCTAAAAGTATGCCCAGCATTCCCGCACACATTGCATATAATTGGGTTGGTACAGGATTTTGCCAAGTGCCCTTCCTGGTTACACTTTGAGCACATCAAATTAGTCTCCTGACATTCCTCCACCACATGCCCATATATTTTGCACCTCCTGCAAAAGGTTGGGCCCCTTCAAAAAACAAAAGTCCTCTATCTTTACCAATAGAAAAAGACTCCGGGGGGTATGTCATTCCTCCAGCACAGGTTGGGTCTGCTTTAAATTTGACGAAAAATTTATGCTTTCCCGTCCACAAGAGAACCCGATTCAATACCTTATGTGAATATCTAATCTCCTCACAGTATCTTTGTAAAAAAACATGAATGGTTTCGACCGACACATAGGGATTATACATATACACAACTAAAGGTGTAGAATCATTAAATAACAACGTGAAGGTTAAACCTTCCAGATCTGGGTTTCTTTCGTTGGTTCGTAGAAACAAAACCAAATTGTGGCATGCCTGTGCAGAGTTCAATACAAGAGTATACCTCCCCTTCCTAGGATCCTGCAAGCATAGAATATCTTCACGACATAGTGCAAAGTTTTGAAAAGTACCTCATTGACCAGGTAGTCCATCGTAAATTTCTGCTTCTTCCCCTCTGCGATATCGATTCCAAAACCGTTTCGGACCCGGAAATCTCCGGTCCCTGCCGGACGTATAACAACGCCCATCTTGACTGGATGCCGTCCGACCGCCGTCCTCCGTCCACCGTCCACCGTCTGCCGTCCGTCGTCCACCGTCCACCGATCGCCTTCTCAAACCTCAGCCTTGGCTGCGTCCGGACAAGCCATGATCGCAGCCAAAAGGCCGAGAAGCGATAACCTGAAAAGGGTTCGCAGTACAGGCCGATGGTCCCCAATGCAGAGCACTAATGAAGGCAATAGACTACTGTCCCCAGCCCAATACACAGTCCGGGAGGCTTCTTTCTCTCACAAACCGGGGAAAACGTTCGCGCGCGTCCTACGCACAGAAGTCACCAGCATGCTTCTTTTCTTGTTTGCTATCTGCATAGCTCCGCCCACACGCGACTTTTGGACACGCCTTTTCTTCGCACGAAATTCCTGGTGCGGTGCCAAAGCACGCCAAGCAGAAAGCATGATAGGAATAGTAGTGAGTGAAAGGAAAAAAAAAAAAAAAAAGGATAACCATTGTTGATTGTGATGTCACGGCACCATTGTTGAGTGTTCCATCAGGGCCCTTGTGATGTCATCCAATAGCTGACCTTACTTGACCTCTTTGACCTCTTGACCTGACAAGGCTCTTGTGACACGCGCATGTGTTCCGTCCATTGAACAGACAAGGTAGGTCCAGCTGCATAGGAAGTGCTGGGCTACTTTTTAGCCACTAAGTAATCCAGTTCAAAAGATCCACAAGAGGGAGACACAGGCAAACTTTACTCATTTATTGAAGCACTGCAAAAGCTAAATGGTTACATCCAGCCAACTTGATACAAAAAAGGGTCAATTGCCTGCCAGAGACGACTCAGCAACCCTCCGAGGTGTGCACAACAGGCCCAAATCAAACGTGAGGAGGGGAGGTCCAAACAATTCATTCAGGTGATAAGCCAATTAACCAATCATCAGTCTTAATTGGATCCAGGGTTGTGACGACACTGGGCTGAATGGGTTGCTTGGTGCTGGAAACAACCGACAGCTGATGCAATTAGGAGATTGACAGACTAGATGCAGGTATTATATGCAAAAAGCAACACTGCACTGACTGGGCAGACAGAGGAGAAGCTGAAGGAGGCACGACACACACAACTTTCCACTTGCTTGGCTGGAAGGATGATGCTTGCAATCCATTTCAATTCATTCTGTTTTTTCATACTGGATTAGAAGGGGTGCACCGGTCCTGGAGGGTACTGCAATACCAGGTCATGCGTGGAGTGGACAGAGCAAGCTCTTTTTCCATCTCCCTGTTCGAAAAAATCCATTTAATATATGGTCCCCAGATAGGGGACGTATCAGATATTAAACTGATAAGAACAGATACTACACTTGATCTTAGCCAAAAGGGCCGAGAAGCGATAACCTGAAAAGGGTTCGCAGTACAGGCCGATGGTCCCCAATGCAGAGCACTAATGAGGCAATAGACTACTACTGTCCCCAGCCCAATACACAGTCCCGGGAGGCTCTTTCTCTCACAAACCGGGGAAAACGTTCACCGCGCGTCTACGCACAGAAGTCACACCAGCATGCTTCTTTTCGTGTTTGCTATCTGCATAGCTCCGCCCACACGCGACTTTTGGACACGCCTTTCTTCGCACGAAATTCCTGGTGCGGTGCCAAAGCACGCCAAGCAGAAAGCATGATAGGAATAGTAGTGAGTGAAAGGAAAAAAAAAAAAAAAAAAAAAGGATAACCATTGTTGATTGTGATGTCACGGCACCATTGTTGAGTGTTCCATCAGGGCCCTTGTGATGTCATCCAATAGCTGACCTTACTTGACCTCTTTGACCTCTTGACCTGACAAGGCTCTTGTGACAACGCGCAGTGTTCCGTCCATTGAACAGACAAGGTAGGTCCAGCTGCATAGGAAGTGCTGGGCTACTTTTTAGCCACTAAGTAATCCAGTTCAAAAGATCCACAAGAGGGAGACACAGGCAAACTTTACTCATTTATTGAAGCACTGCAAAAGCTAAATGGTTACATCCAGCCAACTTGATACAAAAAAGGGTCAATTGCCTGCCAGAGACGACTCAGCAACCCTCCGAGGTGTGCACAACAGGCCCAAATCAAACGTGGAGGAGGGGAGGTCCAAACAATTCATTCAGGTGATAAGCCAATTAACCAATCATCAGTCTTAATTGGATCAGGGTGTGTGTGACGACACTGGGGCAGAATGGGTTGCTTGGTGCTGGAAACAACCGACAGCTGATGCAATTAGGAGATTGACAGACTAGATGCAGGTATTATATGCAAAAAGCAACACTGCACTGACTGGGCAGACAGAGGAGAAGCTGAAGGAGGCACGACACACACAACTTTCCACTTGCTTGGCTGGAAGGATGATGCTTGCAATCCATTTCAATTTCATTCTGTTTTTTCATACTGGATTAGAAGGGGTGCACCGGTCCTGGAGGTACTGCAATACCAGGTCAATGCGTGGAGTGGACAGAGCAAGCTCTTTTTCCATCTCCCTGTTCGAAAAAATCCATTTAATATATGGTCCCCAGATAGGGGACGTATCAGATATTAAACTGATAAGAACAGATACTACACTTGATCTTAGCCAAAAGGCCGAGAAGCGATAACCTGAAAAGGGTTCGCAGTACAGGCCGATGGTCCCCAATGCAGAGCACTAATGAAGGCAATAGACTACTGTCCCCAGCCCAATACACAGTCCGGGAGGCTTCTTTCTCTCACAAACCGGGGAAAACGTTCACGCGCGTCCTACGCACAGAAGTCACACCAGCATGCTTCTTTTCGTGTTTGCTATCTGCATAGCTCCGCCCACACGCGACTTTTGGACACGCCTTTTCTTCGCACGAAATTCCTGGTGCGGTGCCAAAGCACGCAAAAAAAAAAGCATGAAAGGAATAGTAGGGAGGGAAAGGAAAAAAAAAAAAAAAAAAAAAAAAAGGATAACCATTGTTGATTGTGATGTCACGGCACCATTGTTGAGTGTTCCATCAGGGCCCTTGTGATGTCATCCAATAGCTGACCTTACTTGACCTCTTTGACCTCTTGACCTGACAAGGCTCTTGTGACACGCGCAGTGTTCCGTCCATTGAACAGACAAGGTAGGTCCAGCTGCATAGGAAGTGCTGGGCTACTTTTTAGCCACTAAGTAATCCAGTTCAAAAGATCCACAAGAGGGAGACACAGGCAAACTTTACTCATTTATTGAAGCACTGCAAAAGCTAAATGGTTACATCCAGCCAACTTGATACAAAAAAGGGTCAATTGCCTGCCAGAGACGACTCAGCAACCCTCCGAGGTGTGCACAACAGGCCCAAATCAAACGTGGAGGAGGGGAGGTCCAAACAATTCATTCAGGTGATAAGCCAATTAACCAATCATCAGTCTTAATTGGATCCAGGGTGTGTGTGACGACACTGGGCTGAATGGGTTGCTTGGTGCTGGAAACAACCGACAGCTGATGCAATTAGGAGATTGACAGACTAGATGCAGGTATTATATGCAAAAAGCAACACTGCACTGACTGGGCAGACAGAGGAGAAGCTGAAGGAGGCACGACACACACAACTTTCCACTTGCTTGGCTGGAAGGATGATGCTTGCAATCCATTTCAATTTCATTCTGTTTTTTCATACTGGATTAGAAGGGGTGCACCGGTCCTGGAGGTACTGCAATACCAGGTCAATGCGTGGAGTGGACAGAGCAAGCTCTTTTTCCATCTCCCTGTTCGAAAAATCCATTTAATATATGGTCCCCAGATAGGGGACGTATCAGATATTAAACTGATAAGAACAGATACTACACTTGATCTTAGCCAAAAGGCCGAGAAGCGATAACCTGAAAAGGGTTCGCAGTACAGGCCGATGGTCCCCAATGCAGAGCACTAATGAAGGCAATAGACTACTGTCCCCAGCCCAATACACAGTCCGGGAGGCTTCTTTCTCTCACAAACCGGGGAAAACGTTCACGCGCGTCCTACGCACAGAAGTCACACCAGCATGCTTCTTTTCGTGTTTGCTATCTGCATAGCTCCGCCCACACGCGACTTTTGGACACGCCTTTTCTTCGCACGAAATTCCTGGTGCGGTGCCAAAGCACGCCAAGCAGAAAGCATGATAGGAATAGTAGTGAGTGAAAGGAAAAAAAAAAAAAAAAAAAAAAAGGATAACCATTGTTGATTGTGATGTCACGGCACCATTGTTGAGTGTTCCATCAGGGCCCTTGTGATGTCATCCAATAGCTGACCTTACTTGACCTCTTTGACCTCTTGACCTGACAAGGCTCTTGTGACACGCGCAGTGTTCCGTCCATTGAACAGACAAGGTAGGTCCAGCTGCATAGGAAGTGCTGGGCTACTTTTTAGCCACTAAGTAATCCAGTTCAAAAGATCCACAAGAGGGAGACACAGGCAAACTTTACTCATTTATTGAAGCACTGCAAAAGCTAAATGGTTACATCCAGCCAACTTGATACAAAAAAGGGTCAATTGCCTGCCAGAGACGACTCAGCAACCCTCCGAGGTGTGCACAACAGGCCCAAATCAAACGTGGAGGAGGGGAGGTCCAAACAATTCATTCAGGTGATAAGCCAATTAACCAATCATCAGTCTTAATTGGATCCAGGGTGTGTGTGACGACACTGGGCTGAATGGGTTGCTTGGTGCTGGAAACAACCGACAGCTGATGCAATTAGGAGATTGACAGACTAGATGCAGGTATTATATGCAAAAAGCAACACTGCACTGACTGGGCAGACAGAGGAGAAGCTGAAGGAGGCACGACACACACAACTTTCCACTTGCTTGGCTGGAAGGATGATGCTTGCAATCCATTTCAATTTCATTCTGTTTTTTCATACTGGATTAGAAGGGGTGCACCGGTCCTGGAGGTACTGCAATACCAGGTCAATGCGTGGAGTGGACAGAGCAAGCTCTTTTTCCATCTCCCTGTTCGAAAAATCCATTTAATATATGGTCCCCAGATAGGGGACGTATCAGATATTAAACTGATAAGAACAGATACTACACTTGATCTTAGCCAAAAGGCCGAGAAGCGATAACCTGAAAAGGGTTCGCAGTACAGGCCGATGGTCCCCAATGCAGAGCACTAATGAAGGCAATAGACTACTGTCCCCAGCCCAATACACAGTCCGGGAGGCTTCTTTCTCTCACAAACCGGGGAAAACGTTCACGCGCGTCCTACGCACAGAAGTCACACCAGCATGCTTCTTTTCGTGTTTGCTATCTGCATAGCTCCGCCCACACGCGACTTTTGGACACGCCTTTTCTTCGCACGAAATTCCTGGTGCGGTGCCAAAGCACGCCAAGCAGAAAGCATGATAGGAATAGTAGTGAGTGAAAGGAAAAAAAAAAAAAAAAAAAAAAGGATAACCATTGTTGATT